>NW_028090693.1:0-654 GCF_014824575.4 Sturnira hondurensis | reverse complement strand
CTTGGCATACAGCTCTGCATAGTAATTCCTTACAATCCCTTCTATTTCTGTGTATCAGTTGTAATCTCTCCTCTTTCATTTCTGATTGTGTTTATTTGTGTCCTCTCTCTTCTTTACTTATAGAACCTACTTAAAGGCTTGTCTATTTTGTTTATCTTTTCAAAAAACCAACTCTTGGATTCATTGATCCTTAGAATTGTGCTTTTAGTCTCTATGTCTTTTAATTGTGCTCTGATCTTGCTTATTTCCTTCCTTGTACTTGCTCTGGGCTGTCTTTGTTGTTGTTCTTCGAGTTCTTGCAGGCGTCGGGTTAGGTTGTTTGTTTGAAATGTTTCTATTTTCTTTAGGTAAGCCTGTATTGCTATGAACTTCCCTCTCAGGACTGCCTTGGCCGTGTCCCATAAGTTTTGGGTTGTTGTGAGTTCATTTTCATTTTTTTCCAGAAACTTTTTGATTTCTTTCCTAATTTAAATCTTGACCCATTTGTTGTTTAATAGCATACCATTCAGTCTCCCTGATTTTGGGTATTTTGGGTTTTTTCCTTTGGGGTTAGTTTCTAATTTCAGTCTCTTGTGGTCAGAGAAAATGCTTGGTATGATTTAAATTTTCTTGAATTTGTTGAGGCTCATTTTGTGTCCTATTATGTGGTCTATC
>NW_028090692.1:0-807 GCF_014824575.4 Sturnira hondurensis | reverse complement strand
GATAACACAGCATCTTCCCCAGCAGTGCCAGCAAAGGATACTTCTACACAAGTGATAGAGACTTATCGGGGGAAACCAGCTTCCTACGAAATGTACCTATTGCCAAAGAAGGAAGCAAGGGAAACGCTTCACTCTCATATAACACACCACCTTCTGCAGCACAGCCAGCAAAGGATACATCTACACAAGGGGTAGAGACTTATCTGGGAAACCCGCTTCCTACAAAATTTGCGCGTTGCCCAGGAAGGAAGAAAGGGCAAAGGCTTCACTCTGCAGATAACACAACACCATCCCCAGCAGTGCCAGAAAAGAATAATTCTACACAATTGATAGAGACTTATCGGGGNGACTTATATGGGAAACCCGCTTCCTACGAAATGTTCCCATTTAGCGGAAACGAATAAACGGAAAATGCATAACTCTGCAGGTAACACAGCACCTTCCCCAGCAGTGCCAGTAAAGGATACTTCTACACAAGGGATAGAGACTTATCTGGGAAACACGCTTCCTAAGAAATGTCCCTATTGCCCAGGAACAAATAAACGGCAAACGCTTAACTCTGCAGATAAAAGAGCACCTTCCCCAGCAGTGCCAGCAGAGGATACTTCTAAACAAGGGACAGAGACTTATATGGGAAACCCGCTTCCTACAAAATGTCCCCATTTACCAGAAACAAATACACGGAGAACGCCTAACTCTGCAGATAACACAGCACCTTCCCCAGCAGTGCCAGCAAAGGATACTTCTAGACAAGGTGTAGAGACTTATCGGGGGAAACCGGCTTCCTACGAAATATCCCCATTTACC
>NW_028090691.1:0-509 GCF_014824575.4 Sturnira hondurensis | reverse complement strand
CCCAGATCTCCGTCTGCACTTCAGACCCATCCCAGTGTCCACATCTTCCACCTGGACATTTCACAGGGCCTGCCTAGCGCACACCGCCCCCCAGCGTGACAGGTGTGATAAGAAATTGTGTATCTGATTAAGCCCTTTGCTGCCTGTCAGGTCTCCCACGCCTGCCGCACGGAAAGATGGATTCCGTGGGCACCGAGGTTTTCGGTTGGTCGGTTCTCTGCCGTGTCCCGGGGCCTCGGAGCGGGGGGGGGGGGGGGGGGGGNGGGCGTGGGGGGGGGGGGGGGGGGGGGGGGGTGCACCGGTGAACAAGGGGTGGGTGTCCCCACGCCTCAGACCCAGGGCGCCCGAGCTGAGTCCTCTGTGGCCCCCACCCACCCTCCACCCTGGGTCCTGGTCTCAATCGCCAAAGCTACTTGTTCGGACAAGTCCGGCTCCTCCTTTTTTATCACCACGAACCGTGCGAACAGCACCTGTCTTCCCCAGCACGCTGCCCCCAAGGCTGGAGCTGC
>NW_028090690.1:0-611 GCF_014824575.4 Sturnira hondurensis | reverse complement strand
CGTACTTGCCTGCGGGAAGCTGAGAGGAGGGCTGGCGGGGCCCTGAGGACAGCGTGCTCAGCGGTGGGCGTGGGGCTGAGAAGCTGCTCTCAGTGTGCTCGCTGTCCGTGCAGCTGTACCTGTGACCGTTCCAGGGAGGGCAATCCCCAGGATGCTGGCCTTGCCCAGAGTCCCCTCTGCCCCTGCTGCAGACACCAGCCCAT
Organism: Sturnira hondurensis; assembly: GCF_014824575.4. Lineage (NCBI taxonomy): Eukaryota > Metazoa > Chordata > Mammalia > Chiroptera > Phyllostomidae > Sturnira > Sturnira hondurensis. The sequence continues at coordinate 408 of NW_028090690.1, read as the reverse complement.
AGATCACACAGCTGGAAGGAATAAACAGAAGCTCAAAGCCCTGTGACAATGAGGGTGGGGTCCATATTCCAAGACTCTCCCCTTGTGTGAGAACAGAGACCCTATTGAAGAGCGTCTGGCTCCCCAGGGACACAGGGTCACCCACCTGGGAAGCCTTCTGTGACAGACAGGACCCACCACGTCTTGTCACCAATGCTCACAGTCTCCTGGCCTTCACTTCATGGGAACCCACAGTGTTCCTGTGAGGGGGAGCTGGTGCCCATGCCCCAGATTTGAGCAAGGACATCGAGGTGCCAAGATGCCAAGGGGCTGCTCTCAGTCTCTCAGCTAACAAGTGGTGGGACTGGGCTGGAGCCTGGGTCTCCTCTTCCTGCAGTGTGGGACTTGGGGGTCTCCTCTTCCTGCAGT
>NW_028090689.1:0-550 GCF_014824575.4 Sturnira hondurensis | reverse complement strand
ATTGATTTTGACATTTATTGGTTGGGTCTATGAAATAAAACTCGAAAAAATCGTTAAGCTCCTTTGATAAACACTGACTCGTCTCACTATCACTGTCAAACAGGTTAGAAATAAATGGTTTCTTCCATTCCAAATCATACAGTATTTTAGTTTGAAATTTAATAGACTCTGTCATGATAGCATCATTAGACTTTAAGAATGGTATGGCATACTCAATGAGAGAGAAAAGCTTAAGTTTTTATTTGTTTACTACTGTAGCTTTAGTTTTAGATCTTAACATACTTACACACATTTTCCTATTGACACATAGCAAAATATAGAGTATAAGTTTTAAATATAGTAAGATTTGTAGGAAAAGTATACCTGAACGTAACTTTAAAATTTATAAAGGTTAAAAATGAACTAAAATTTCAAAACCTGCCCTGGCTGGTGTAGCTCAGTGGATTGAGCTTGGGCCTACAAACCTTAGGATCACGGTTCGATTCCCAGTCAGGGCATATGCCTGGGTTGTAGGCCTGTTCCCAGCAGGGAACCCACAAGAGGTAACCAT
>NW_028090688.1:0-1110 GCF_014824575.4 Sturnira hondurensis | reverse complement strand
ATATTTAAGTGTTGACTTATCAAAAAAGGCCAATTATTAAAGCCAGGTTTTTTTTTTTCACTATTACTAGACGGTCCATAAATTGGAAAACAACAGCAAGGGATGAAGAATGCCTCATATAAGATACTCTTTGGAAGCCATCTTTGCTCACGTTCTTTGTAGTAAGGATTTAGAAACTGCAGAAACATATTGCCTCAATTCATGTGTGGCCAAGGCAAGCTTTGCAAAGGGCAAGGGGACAAGAACAGCGGATTGGAAGTAACCTTAAGTGTGATGACATCCCCAAAACTCCAACGACCAAGCTACCGTGTTTCTGTTATCACAACATTAGTAAAGAATGAGAATACTCAAACTTCAAAAAGTATGAGAGTCAAGGCCTTCATGGTGAGCTATTATTGGACATGCCACAAAGAAGGAAGAACACCCGAAGCTTATGACAAAAAAAAAAAGAAAAGAAAAGAAACCGCAGCCACCTTTAAAGACAGAACGAATGGAACATTTCCTGGGAAAGAAGGAAAAATACTTTGGGATCTCTTCTTGAATTACCTTGAGTGGAATCATCTTTGTCAATGAATATCATGTTCAAATACACGGGAATTTCCACCAAGATGGAGGCATAGGTGGAAACACTGTGCCTTCTCCCACAACCAAGTTTGAATACGACAAAGGTTTGGAGAACAAAGACACAGCCAAAGAACAGAAAATTGAATTATACATAAGGCCGACAACAACGAACCGTTCAACCAGGACGGTAAGAGGGGCGGAGCCAGCAGCAGAGCAGGGTCGGGGAGGAAAGATCCCCAGACCTAGGCACACAGGTAGCCCGGACCCAGTCGGGGTGCAGGGCAGACTGACCGAGGTCACACATTCGTGCACAGTGAGACAGACCACGCAGGCCCCAGGGGGCGAGGGCTGATGGCGGTGGCACACTCGCATGCAGTGGGACGAAATTCGGGGGCCCTGGTGATGGTGGCAGATGCGGCACCTGTGGGGGCTGCAGCGGGAGGTGGTAGACGGGACGCCATTGCTCCGCTTTGGCCCTAACCCAACATACAGCATCACAACCCAGCGACTGAGTTGCCCTGCTCTGGTGAACACCTAGGGCTCCGA
>NW_028090687.1:0-1790 GCF_014824575.4 Sturnira hondurensis | reverse complement strand
GTCAATGACTGGATCAAAAAGCTATGGTATATTTACACAATGGAATTATATATTGCAGAAAGGAAGAGGAACTTCTACCCTTTGCAACATCATGGATGGAACTGGAAAGCGTTATGCTGAGCAAAATAAGCCAGGCAGTGAAAGAGAAATACCATATGATCTCACCTTTAACAGAAATCTAAACAACAAAACAAACAAACACGCAAAATATGACCAATGACACTCAAATACGGAACAGGCTGACAGGGTCCAGAGGGGAGAAGGGAGAGACTCACAGGAGAAAACGGGAAGGACTCACATGAACAAGTATAAAGGACACATGGACAATAACTAAGGTGGGGGGCAGAGATGGGTGGGGGGGAGCACTGGGGGGGCAGGGTTGGGAATATAAGACAGAAAACTGTACTTGAACAAGAATTAAATAAAAATTAAAATTTAAAAAAAAGAAAATTTGCAATTGTTGAAAATGTTCCTCAATTCCCAGGGCCTACCTCAGTGATGGCAACAGCATTCGCTCCTCTTTGGCACTGATTCATTTCAGAAACTACATCAAAAGGAATGTGTATCACACAGGCAGACATTCAGGATGGCAGCAGAGATGGTTATAGTACAAATATGACATTTAAATACTGACTAAAACGCTACACTTTCTCCAAAAACTCAGCAAGTATAAATCTAAGATCCTGAGTACATTGAAGGGTCATTAAATATAACTATGTTTTTTGTTTGTTTGTTTGTTTTTTGTTTTTTTTAATTTAATTCTTATTCAAGTACAGTTTTCTGTTTTATATTCCCAGCCCTGCCCCCCCACAGTGCTCCCCACCTCCCTCCCATTTCCGCCCCCCCACCTTAATTATTGTCCATGTGCCCTTTATACTTGTTCATGTGAGTCCCTCCCCTTTTCCCCTATGATTCTCTTCCCTCTCCCCTCTGGACCCTGTCAGCCTGTTCCATATTTGAGTGTCATTGGTCATATTTTGCTTGCTTGTTTGTTTTGTTGTTTAGATTCCTGTTAAAGGTGAGATTATATGGTATTTGTCATTCAACACCTGGCTTATTTCACTCAGCATAATGCTCTCCAGTTCCATCCATGATGTTGCAAAAGGTAGAAGCTCCTTCTTCCTTTCTGCAGCATAGAATTCCATTGTGTAAATATGCCATAGCTTTTTGATCCAGTCATTTACCAATGGGCATCTAGGTTGCTTCCAACTCTTGGCTATTGTAAATTGTGCTGCTATGAACATCGAGGTGCATAGGTTCTTTTGGATTGGTGTTTCAGGGTTCTTAGGATATACTCCTAACAATGGAATTGCTGGGTCAAAAGGCATGTTCATTTTTAGTTTTCTTAGAAAGTTCCATACTGTTTTCAGTAAATATAACTATGTTTAATGAAAGTTCAACCTTTCTAAAGTAGGAAATGAGAAGACCCGGTAAACTGCCAGTTCAGAGGAAAGATTCTTGGTGAGAAGAACTGAGTTTCAGCAGCAACCACATTTTGGCCTCCAAGTAAAAAGATGGCCCCTAAAGCATGGGAAGCACTATGATGTTTCATCACTCAAAAACAAAACAAAAAAAAAGTTTTCCATTGAAGTCGTGTGGCTGCAACTGTAGCATAGCAAATTACTCTCAAATGCAATGCTTTAAAACAACACTCACTTGTTTTGTTTTGTTTTTTTTATCACAGTTTCTATGGCCAGCTTTGCTTTATACGCCTCTTACCCATGTGAAGCTCATCCTCCTCTGGGGAGCAGCAGGCTAGCTGGGCACACCTTTCTCATAGTGATGTCACC
>NW_028090686.1:0-779 GCF_014824575.4 Sturnira hondurensis | reverse complement strand
AACTCCTTGCTGTTGTTCTTCACCTTCGGGCAACCCTATGATTTGGATGTTGGAGTGCCGAAAGTTGGAGTGCCGAAAGTTTCTTGTTTCTTCATTCTATTGCAGTTGGATGTTTATTTCTTGCTTTTGTTTCAAATCATTGATTTGAGCCCCAGTTTCCTTCCCTGCATTTTAGGTCTCCTGTATATTTTGCTGTGGTTCACTTCGGGTAGTCTTTTTTTCTTCCTTCATTTTGCGACCGAGCTCAGTTAGTTCTGTGAGCATCCCGATTACCAGTGTCTTGAACTCTATGCCAGATAGGTTATCTATCTCCTTGAGGCTGAGCTCTTTTCCCGAAGTTTTGATCTGTTCTTTCATTTGGGCCATATTTCTTTGTACTGGCACACCTGTTATGTTGTAAGGAGGCAGGGCCCTAGCTATTCGCTAGGTCAGGGCAACCCTCTTTGACATGAAGGGGCAGNGAAGTTCCCCTTCATTATGTTTTCAAATAAGTTTTCAACTCCTTGCTGTTGTTCTTCACCTTCGGGCAACCCTATGATTTGGATGTTGGAGTGCCGAAAGTTGGAGTGCCGAAAGTTTCTTGTTTCTTCATTCTATTGCAGTTGGATGTTTATTTCTTGCTTTTGTTTCAAATCATTGATTTGAGCCCCAGTTTCCTTCCCTTCATTTTAGGTCTCCTGTATATTTTGCTGTGCTTCACTTCGGGTAGCCTTTTTTTCTTCCTTCATTTTGCGACCGAGCTCAGTTAGTTCTGTGAGCATCCTGATTACCAGTGTCTT
>NW_028090685.1:0-665 GCF_014824575.4 Sturnira hondurensis | reverse complement strand
ACTAAAGGTTTGTTAATCGTGCTTTAGATATTTTTGAAGAACCACTCCTGGTTTTGTTGATTTTTCTGTTGTTTTTCTATTTGCATTTTATTTATGTTTGCACTACTCTTTATAATCTTCTTCTTTCTGATACCTTAAGTTTGCAGTTTGTTTTGATTTTCTTTCCCTAATTCCTTAAGGTGCACAGTAACATTATTCATTTATGATATTTTCTCTCTCTTTTTCTCTTTTTTTAAAGATCTTTTTATTTATTTGTAGAGAGAATGGGAGGGAGGGAGAAAGAGAGGAAGAGAAACATTGATCAGTTGCCTCTCATATATGCCCCAACTAGGACTGAAGGCATGGACCAAAGTTGGCAGAACATAGGCTTGTGCCCTGAGTGGGAATCATACCTGCAAATTTTTGGTTTACAGGACGATGCTCCAACCAACTGAACTACACCTGCCAGGGCTCTTTCTTCTTTTTAAATGCATGCATTTGCAGCTATGAATTTCCCTCTATGACTGCTTTGCCTGCATCATATGTTTTGTTGTGTTGTGTTTTCACTCCCATGCTTCTTAAGGTTCTCTAATTTCTCTTGTGATTTCTTCTTTGACCTACTGATTTTTTTTCATTTCTTTTTTTAAAATTTATTTAATTCTTATTCAAGTACAGTTTTCTGTTTT
>NW_028090684.1:0-586 GCF_014824575.4 Sturnira hondurensis | reverse complement strand
AATGGTGCTCCCCTCTGCTGCTTCCCTCCACTGGGGCCTGTGCGGTCTGTCTCACTGCTCGCTCCCCCGCTGGTTTATCTGCACGTGAATGTGTGACCGCAGTCAGCCCGCTGCCCTGTGCCCTCACTGGGTCCGCCCGTTGCAACCCCACACCTGGGATCTGTCCATGACTGCCTGGGTGCCTGGGTCATGGGATCTTTCCTGCCCGACCCCACTCCACCGCTGGCTCTGCCCTTCTTACTGGTTCGGTTGAATGGTTTGTTGTTGTCGGACTTCCGTACAGCTCAATTTTCTGTGTTTTGGCTGCATTTTTGTTTACTAAAACTTTGCTGTCTTTAAACTTGGTTTCAGGAGAAGGCACAGTGTTTCCACCTACGCCTCTATTTTCGCGGAAGTCCACATGTGTCACAAGTTCTTTAGCGTCTACATTTCCCATACTGTTCTTGCTCTCCCCTTGTCTATTTTCTACCTACCGTCTATGCTACTTATTCTCTGTACCTTCTCCCCCCTTTTCCTTCTCCCACTCCCCTATTGCTAACCCTCCATGTGATCTCCATTTCTGTGGCTCTGCTCCTGATCTAGTTGT
>NW_028090683.1:0-1443 GCF_014824575.4 Sturnira hondurensis | reverse complement strand
GAAGAGGAGGTTCCTGAGGCATGAGAAGGAGTGTGTTGAATTTCCATACCTCTGAGGCCTAGGTGGTGCCTGAGGCACATTCACAACTCAGTAAACATTTACGGAATGAGTCAAGGGACGCTGAGTCTTTCCCCGACTAGACCCTTCCGGTGGCAGAGAGAATATAGACTCGAGGTAATGAAGGGAGGCCATTCTAACAGTTTATGCATCAGACATTTATTTAGCATCTGCTGTGTCCCAGGTGCTGCCCTGGGAGCCTGGGGTCCATTAGTGAGCAGAGTAGATGAAAACCCCTGCCCTGTGAAGAGCTAGCCTCCCACATTCTAGCTGGGGAGGCAGGCACTAAACAAGAAACATAATAAAGAAATAACATGCTCTGTTGAAAGGCATTAAGAGGTAAGGGGAAAAGATATAAGTAGAGCTGGAGGAGGGGTACTGGGACGGGTGAGTTAGGATTTCAAATTGCGTGATCAGGAAAATAGAATGTGCCAAATGGACAATGAGAAGGTTATATTTGGGCAAAGATTTTGAGAAGGAGAGTCCTTTAGACTTGGGGGTACATGTGAATGGTCATTCAGGCACTGGGAACATTCAGTACAAAGACTTTAAAACCAAAGCAGGGTGGTCAGTGGGGCTGGCTAAGAATGAGTTAGAAAGACATGTGCTGGGACAGCAGGGGAGGGGAGAAGGGTGGCAGATCGTGAAGGCTTTGTAGGCCATTGTAATAATTTTTTAAAGATTTTATTTATTTATCTTTAGAGAGGAAGGGAAGGAGAGAAGTATCAAAGTATGGTTGCCTCTCATGTGTCCCCTGCCAGGAACTGGCCTGCAACCCAGGCATGTGCCCTGACTGGGAATCAAACCGCAATCGTGTCATTCGCAAGCCTGCACTCAATCCACTGAGCTACACCAGCCAGGGCTCATTGTAATAATTTAAGCCACTTAAGAAAGGCCTTTAGCCTCTGAACATCAGTTTTTCATTTGTGAGATGGAGATAATGGGGCCTTTCTCATAAGTTTGTTATCAGTAATGTGTCCTAACATGTATGAAAAGGAATTGCAAACTAGAAACTACTCTACAAAAAATAAATTACAATATTTATCACAAGGTCAAAGATTCCCATAACAGATTCTACAAAAAAAATTTAATATGTATTTTGTGTTCATGTTACCTATTCATGTGTATATGTGCTAAATCCTTTATTAGGTTATAATACCTCCTTAAAGGCATGTGATTATACCATTTCCTTCTTCCACCTTGTTCTCTGAATTATATGTGACTAATGGACACTCAAAAGGTTTTATTGGCAGATTGTTCTTTTTCCGCAATCCCAATTAACAAGCAGTTACTACTTTTCAGCCCTGGCTGGTGTAGCTCAGTGGATTGAGCATTGGCTGAGAACCAAAGGGTCAGTGGTTCGATTCCCAGTCAGGCCCCTGCCTG
>NW_028090682.1:0-1006 GCF_014824575.4 Sturnira hondurensis | reverse complement strand
AGGTATGAAATGGACCTCTCACCAAGCTCCAGAAAGACCAACCCTGCCAATAGCTTGATTTTAGACTTCTGGGCTCCAGAATGGGGAGAGAATGAGTTTCTGTTGTTTGGAAGCCATTAGGTTTCTGGTACTTTGTTCCTAAACTTGCAGGCTGATACATGTGCACCATGATATATGTAGAAGAGTATTTGGGTCTTTTTTATTCCCACAGTGAAGTAAAAGCAGAATAAACATTCACCAAAAGTGAAACAGTCAAACTCTGGTCTAGTAAAGAAAACTCTGTGGTAGTAAAGTGGTTGAGGTAGATCTGCATATGTACTGACATGATCTGCATATGTGCTGACATGAAACTGCTCATTATCCATGGTTAAATGATATATGCCAATGTATACAGAGGCACATTTTGTTTCAATAGATTATAATTATAAAGGTATAGGCAGAAATCTGAAAGAATACGTAGTAAAAAACTGTATGTGGGGAAATAGATGGGAACAGATGAGGATGCAAGAATAGATACTTTAATTTATTCTATATTTCTGCATTGTTTGAGTGTTTCCAACAAATATTTCCGTATCTAAAAATTCAAGTTAAAAAGTCAGCTTGACTTCTCCTAAAAACACAAAACAAATAAGCATCTTTTAAAACAAGATCTAAACAACATAAAGAATCATAGATATACAGAATATAAGCAAAGAAAAATAAACAATATTTCTGTAAACCAGTACACAAATATTGGTGTTTTGCTCATATCAGGAACAATGTACCTTATTTAATATTTTACCATTTCAAAAGCATTGTCAAATACTTGGTTAAATTAGTTCTTCCCCTGATCTGCATTTCTGAAGAGAGGAAAGTGAGAGGCAATGGGATTCAGGAGACCTGCCCGAAGGCCACACACCTTAAGTGGCACAGCTCGACTGAAATCCCAGGCTTCTGACTCAGAAGTCCTAGTCCTTGCTTTACTGAAGTATGCACGTCCATCGTGGAGACTGTGGTGTGTGACACA
>NW_028090681.1:0-984 GCF_014824575.4 Sturnira hondurensis | reverse complement strand
TTAGCCATGCAGAAGCTTTTAATTTTGATGAGATCCCATTTGTTTATTCTTTTCTTTATGTCCCTTGCTCAAGGGGACGAATCAGTAAAAATATTGCTGTGTGGAATATCTGAGATTTTCCTGCCAATGCTCTCCTCTAGGGCTTTAATAGTTTCACGGCTTATATTTAAGTGTTTTAACCACCTTGAATTTATTTTGATGTATGGTGTAAGTTGGTGCTCGAATTTCATTTTTTTGCATGTAGATGTCCAGTTCTGCCAAAACCATTTGTTGAGAAGGCTAACTTTACTCCATTTTATGTTACTGCCCCCTTTGTCAAATATTAATTGACTGTAGGGAGTTGGGCTTATTTCTGGGCTCTCTGTTCTGTTCCACTGGTCTATGTGCCTGTTTTTATGCCAGTAGCAGGCTGCTCTGATTACAGTGGCCTTGTAATACAGTTTGATATCAGGTATTGTGATCCCTCCTACTTTGTTCTTCTTTCTCAAAATTACAGCTGTTATTTTATGGTTCCATAAAAATTTTTGAAATGTTTGTTGTATGTCGATGAAATATGCCATTGGTACTTTAATAGGTATTGCGTTGAATCTGTCAATTGTTTTGGGCAGTAAGGACATTTTAATGATGTTAATTCTTCCAATCCATGAACACAGTGTATGTTTCCATTTGTTTGTGTCTTCCTTGATTTCTTTCTTCAGTGTTGTCTAGTTTTCTGCCTACAGGTCTTTCACCTCCTTGGTTAGGTTTGGGAATAAGATTTTCTTAATTGTGCTACATATAGAGGAGAAGGGGTGTGGTAGGTAGAGCAAAAGTTGGGTCCTACGTAAATATTTGAAAAACTGAACAGACCAAAGGCAATCAAATGGCTTATTTTATCCTTTAGCACGGAGACAAGATAAAGCCACAGAGGAAGCAGGGATAACTGCTGGTTTAGGTCTCAGATAAAGTGGAGCATGGGGGCCTCATTCCAGAGGGCAGTCAGCT
>NW_028090680.1:0-929 GCF_014824575.4 Sturnira hondurensis | reverse complement strand
CTTTGTTTTGTTTCTCAAAATGTTCCAGCTTTGGATAGAGGGTGCTCTCTCAGTTTGATCTTCTATTATTTTGTCATAATCATATGGTTTGATGTGTGTATGGAGGAGTGATTTGGGGGTTGTACTTTCTTAATTTTGGGCATCTCAGATACTACAGGTGTATCCTGTGTACTTCCTGCAGCAGTCCTGGAATTTAAGCTAGGTATTGAATGCAGTTTAAAAACAAAAGAGAAATAATAAGGCCTCATAGATATCTGAGTAAGAGCTGATTCTCAACTGGTGCTTTTGCCTTTGAATTCAAAGAAGGATCCAAGAAAATCCAGAACTCTGAGAGGAGTGCTGTCCCCTGAGGCTAGTTTTGCTGAGTACAAAGTTATTATAATAGGTAGGTAGTTATTAACAAAGGAAGGGATAAATGGAAACAGACACTAAGTCTGATTAAGTAGGAAGCTGAAACTTCATGAACTTCCCAGGGGACAGCTGTGTAGTCCACAAAAGGGCCAAAGAGACTTAATCTTTAAGCAGGCAGGAAAGACTGACTTTCCAATTTTCCCAAGGAATAACTGTCCTGTTAGGAGTTGGGGGGCAACCAGTGAAGGGTCTATTTTTTTGCTGGTGTGAAGAGCAAGACCAATGAAATGGCATTGGTCCAGTTAATATAGTATAAAGAATATAAGATAAAATGGAGTCACTCATGTCACCCAAGGTGGCTGTCAGTCAGCCGTGATACTTTGGTTCAAGGGAAAAACTACCTACGTCAGAGCAGACACATCTTGCAAGGATACACACCTAAGATCACACATGTAATCAGAGTAACAGTGTCTGCACAGCAAGACCACCCATAGATAGGCTTCTGGGAAAGCTCCCCACTTGGCAACAGTGGTGCCAACACACTTATCACGAGCCCCAGAAGGGTGGAGTGTACCATT
>NW_028090679.1:0-1880 GCF_014824575.4 Sturnira hondurensis | reverse complement strand
TTGTTAAGCTACCAACCAAAATATGCAAAATGGTAGTATTGGAAGGAGAAGAAAGGAACAGAAAAAAATATTTGAAGAAATACTAGCTTGGAGAGGGGAGGGAATTTCAGGGGAAATAAGGGAGGGATTTAGAGGAACCTATATAAAGGATATATGGACAACAACTGGGAAGGGTGTAAATGGGAGGGAGGGGGGAGGATGGGGGGTGGGATTGGATGGGAGTAATAGACAGAAAACTGTACTTGAAAAATAATTAAATAAAAAAATTGGAAAATAAAGTAAAACTAAAAAAAAAAAAAAGAAATACTAGCTGAAAACTTCCTAAATTTATTGAAAAACTCTAGCCTACAACAAGTAAGCTTAACAAATTCCAACTAGGTTAAATGCACAGGCTCCACAAACAGGCACTGCATAGTAAAAGTGCTCAAGTCTAAGAAAAGGAAATGTTGAAAGCAGCAAAAGGAAAATGACTCATCACTTAGAAGGGAATCTCAGTAAGATTAACAGGCCAAGTGGCAGGATAACTTATTTAAAGTGTTTTCAAAAGCCCACTGTTAACCAAGAATCCTATATCCAGCAAAGTCTCAGATTCTCTCTGAGTTCTAGGTTGATGGAGGTGACTTCACGGTAGACATGGCTATTTGCAAGTCCCTGGGGAACTCAGACCCACCATTTCCCAAGCTGTCCTCCTCCTCCTCATCTTCTCCACCCCCATCCTAAGTGTGCTTCTGCTGCCCTGCTCCGCACCTCAGTGAATGGACCACCCCCCACACAGGAGCTCATTCCATACTCCTGCTCCCACAGCCCCAACCCCCAAATGCAAAGTCACTCCCTGCAACCTCCCTCTGTTGTTTTCCTTCACCTCATTTCCTTTCCCAGCTTCTCAACTGTTCTGCCTCCACTTCGTCCCCTTTCTGACTCATGATCCGCACAGCGGCAAGAAATATTTTTCTAAAATGCAAATCAGATCCTGTCTCCCATACACACACACCCTTCCAGGTTTCCCCACTGCCTTTCTCATGGCAGGTGGCAGGGGGCAGGTGGCAAGCAAGGCCCCCTCCTTTCTCTTGTCCCTGCCAACCTGTGTAGCCTACCCGTCTGCTCACTCTACACCAAACTTGCTCTTTTCAAAATGACTTTGTGTCTGATCCTACCCGGACGTTGTCCACTTTGCTGGGGGTGAAGTTTCTCCCTTTTATGCCCAGTTAATGCCCACATCCTTGCATTCCACCTAGCGTTCCATGTGAGACATAGAGCTGAGCTACCGAGGCCATGAGTGAGATGCTGGTGGCCATGGGTCCCTATGAACAGTCCCAGCCAAGGTGCTTTGACTGCGTGAAGATGGGCTTTGTGATGGGTTGCGCCCTGGGAGTGGCGAGTGGGGCGCTCTTCGGCATCTTTTCCTGTACCAGGATTGGAATGTAGGTGGTGGTGGGAGGCTTTGGGGACTGAGGCATCGGTGAAGCCGTGACGCAGTGTGGTGGCACCTTTGGCACATTTACAGCTATCAGGACGGGCATCCGGTGCTACTCAGGATGTGGGCATCAGATGTGGTTGCCCACATCTACCCCATCCCATCAGTCCCAGCCCATGTACTATAATAAAAACTTTGAGTAAAAGTTAAAAAAAGAAACCCACATCCTTTAAAACATAAGCTTAATTATGGCCTCCTCCAGAAAATCCTCTCCGATTCTGATGCTGGGTTAGATCTTGTTAGATCTTGAGAACACTGGACCGCCTTTATCACACTGAATTATAAATTTTAAGTTTTCTTTTCCTTAAAAATTCTTTCAAGCCCTGACTGGTGTAGCTCAGTGGATTGAACACAGGCCTGTGAACCAAAGGATCGTGGTTCGATTCCCAGTCAGGGCACATGCCTG
>NW_028090678.1:0-587 GCF_014824575.4 Sturnira hondurensis | reverse complement strand
GGGTCCAGCCTCCCCCACCCCCGGCACAGGGAGGCTTTTGAGAGTTGAGAACAAAACCGCCGTTTTCAAAGCAGACTGCACGGTGTTTGGAAAAACACATACGAGGCACCAAGTCAAAAGCACAGTGTTGTTGACAAGCAACTGCGTGTCCGCTCTTCCCACACCAGCTAGTCCACCCTGTGAGGGCTGGGGTAGGACCACGGACACACCGACCTGCCAGAGATGCCGAACAGAGCCCGGTGTTCCAACTCAAGGCCGCAGCTCCTCCAGTAACTTCCTCGTTTACTCCGAGACCTTCGGCGACCACGGGTCCCTCAAACCCCGGAAGGGCCCCTGCCCAGACTCCTCCCCAGGGCAGCACCCGGGCCACCTGGCACCCTGCTCTCCTGCTGACGCAGACAGTGACCCAGCTTGATTCACCGCAGGTGCGTTCCCCGGGGGGGGGGCCTTGCCTGGTGGGCTCTCACACAGTGTGTCCCTGTGACCACACAGGGACGTTTTCTCCAAACAGGAACGAAATGGGTCCGAGGGCCAAGACAGAGCTCCCTGCACAGGCCAGACCGGCCGGCCGCCCTCGCTTGAGACAG
>NW_028090677.1:0-2826 GCF_014824575.4 Sturnira hondurensis | reverse complement strand
GGGACACCAGGGCTTATTTCCACCGTACGCTGCTTGCTCTCCGTGCAAGGACATCATGAGGCCTAAAGAATGAGACCCTAACCCTAACCCTGCCCACAGGCTACGCAGGCTCGGAAGCTGGTGCCTCTATTTCTCTGCTGGGCTCACGCTGAAGGAAAGATTTGAAGGTAAAGGGGAGTCTGGACTGGACCCCGGAACAGTCTGTGGGGGAGGAAGGCCATAGGTGTGGTCTGGGGAGCGTGCGTATCACAGTTCATCGGTGACCACGCGGCATCCCTTGATGCTTGCGAAGTCCCCTGGTGGCTCGTGGTAGTCAGACCCCCTTCGGCATTTTCCGTTCCTTGCTTTGCCCCACTGTTTAAAAGGGATCGTCAGTCAGTAGGTCGTACTGGGCAGATTCCCATCCATCAGCTGAGTGTCAGGAGCTGCTCTCGAGAAGCCTTGTTACCAGGTCGCGACTAATGTAGAAGAAAAGACGGAAAGCACCCACGATCTTGCTGTGGAAACATGCTCTCAGCCACGTGGTGCTGAGAACAAACGAACGCTCCGAATTCCAGAGAGTAGATTAGATTCCATGGGCAAAAGTCTCCGGGAGACACAGACAACAAACACACAGGTGAGAATTCCAAATATAATACTACTTCCCAAAGAACATGGGTTAATATAATTGCAATGTCTATCCCGACGATTATCCAAAATTATCTGCTATTCTTGTGAGCATCTACACGAAACATGCAGTTTCTACTGGAAGTGGTTCTACGGGAAAAGCGTTCTGAAATACGGATCTTAAAAAACACAGCGATAATGATTCTGCAGTGTGGGGCTTCGATCCGTGAGTGTGCAAGGAGGTCTACGGTGCCCCGTCACAAAGGATGTGATCGCAGAAAAGGACATCCAGGCAGAGGGAGGTCCTGGGGCAACCCCTCTTCCGAATTTCAGTCATCCGCCTGCCGGCCTTCGTTTGGCACGTCCAGGGGCCAGCTGCGTAGCTTTCACACCTCGATCCCCTTTTCTAAAGGCCCTTGAAACATACCAATGGCACGAACTCAAATGCATTTGAAATTCCTCCTTCACTACTTTTGATAGAAAGAATCAAGAGTGGCTTTGGTCAGATCGTTTTTATTTTTACATTTCCCATTGCAGTTGGCATCCGGTATTATGTTCGTAGCTATGCATCCGGTACTATGCTCTGCGTAGCTTTTTGTCCTGATGCTCTTGTGAGCATCTCCAAAATTATCAGTTTTCTTGTCCATGATGGTCTTCCTGACGCCTTTCATGGTACCTACCACCTAAGTGCTCTGTAAGTGCTGTTGTCATTATCGTCGACGTTATCGCTATTATTTTATTATTGATTCAGATTTTCCCAGGTGTTCATAAAACCGTGGCCAACACAGGTCATATATCACTTGCTCACTTCATTATTCCCAGGAGTGAGCATATTCCTGACATAGTAGAAATGCAATTAATATTAGCTCAGTCATAAATAGAGAGGAAATAATGAGCGCGACGTACTCGTGCGTCGTTGCCTGATGGCAGAATACACGCACGACGACACTGGCAACCCTCGGAGAAAGCAGGATATCATTATAGCTATCGGGATGCCCAGTGAGATAGTCACGAAGAGTGAGAAATGCGTTTAGCCCTGCCGGACCATTCTGTGAACCGAAGGAGGCGCGTTGCCTAGTTGCAGGCATGCTGGGGAATGGAGACTCTGACAGTGATGTCAGCCAGGTAACCTCGAGGGACGCCCAAGGGCTTCCGTTTACAAGAGTCCTGGACTCCAAGGAACACCCAGATGACTTTTAGAAGGATGGACTTTTAGAGCTACAGATGTGGGTCCGTTTAATCTGACAGTACTTAGAAGTCGTTTCTGGCTTTAGTGAAGGGCCTTATCATGCCCAAGGAGGGTACGAATGCGCTAGCCCATAGCGTCCACCGGTTGTGGGCAAGCTGGTCTCTGGACCCCACTGGCTGTGGGTCACCTAGTCACAGGCTTCCATGGGTGTGGACGGAGAAGCTAGACATGGACTCCACTGGGTGGGGACAAGCGAGTGTGTGAAGTTCTCTCACAGAAACGGGTCCATGTCCTTGGGCTAAAAACTCCACCGATGAACTTGAGTGGGTGTCGGAACGAGTCCACATTTTTGGAGATGAGCAGCTGAAGAAGAGGGTCAGGATGGGGTCCACCGAGAGGGGCTCTGTGTGCTGTGCGTTCTCATGCTCACCCGGCATGAAACGAAGCAAAGTGGAGCCCTCTTGGAAAGAGGGCTTGCTCACGTGTACGTCATCAGTGACACCGCCAACTCTCCAACCCTTCTTCTAGTTGCCAATAATGCCAACAGCAGCAATAACAGTAAGTCGCCTGGCTGGTGTGGCTCAGTGGACTGAGCACCAGCCTGTGAACCACAGGGTCGCCGGTTCAATTCCCAGTCAGGGCGCAGGCCTGGGTTGCCGGTCAGGCCCCCAGTAGGGGGCGCACAAGAGGCAACCACACACTGATGTTTCTCTCCCTTTCTCTCCTCCTTTCCCCTCTAAAATAAACAAATAACATCTGAAAATTCCTAGTAAGTCATTATAGGAAGTCGTTTAGTAGAGGGAGTCCGAGATAAATTTTTCTCAATAATGTGTCACTGGGTAGAGAATGATTCTTAGAACTTGGGGTGATTAATCGCCCTGAGTTTCGAGAGACCTAGAGGATTTTGGCCAATCAAACTAGATGGCTCTAGATACTGTTCATTCAAAGGTTTTCATAGAGGAGAAAAGCAAATTTTAAAAATCGGCTATATTTTTACCATGGGCACTCTACCAATTTCATCTTTATAATCT
>NW_028090676.1:0-636 GCF_014824575.4 Sturnira hondurensis | reverse complement strand
CCCCCCCCCTACACAATCGCATGCATATCACCTTTTGGCTGGGGAACGGGTTTAAGCAGCCTGGACAATATAATTTGTTACAATTCTACATCCTCATCCCCCTTTCTTACTTCCTGTATGTAGCACTGGATATAATCATGATTGAGAAGACTGTCAAAGTAGAGAAAATACAAATACTGAATGGCGGAAGGGGGAGATACACAAAAACTTCTTTAAATCAGGTGAAGGAGATCCTGTTTGCTTTTTACCTCTCTCTGTTTTTAAAAAGTTTTTAGTGATTGATTTAAGAGAGAGAAAGGGAGAGAGATATGTTTGTTGTTGCACTTATTTATGCATTCATTGGCTGATTCTCATAGGTGCCCTGGACCAGGAATTGAACCTGCAAGCGTGGTGTGTGGGGACAATGCTCTAATCAACTGAGTTACCTGGCCAAGGCAAAAAATGGAGAATTTAGGAGACTCTGTGTGGGGGCCTGCTAGGCCACAGGGGATCAAGGACAGAGTTCTCCACTGTGAAAATGGTGGATGAACTTGGTTTCTGGTCCCTGGAGCCAGTGGGTACCTTGACATTTTCCTAACCTTCTCGTTCCCAGCCTTGAAGGATATAACAAGATTTTGGCATAGGTGTCATGTTCCA
>NW_028090675.1:0-550 GCF_014824575.4 Sturnira hondurensis | reverse complement strand
GGAGAAAATAAAAATATTCAGAAGGCCTCTAATATAATCTTTTTAGAGATCAGAACATATTAGGTGCACAAGACAAGAACAAGAGAAAAAACAGGATATAACAAATATGACCAACATAAGTTAAAACAAAAGGCAATTAAAACCCTCGCACAAAACAAAGAAAAACTCTGAACATGAAATTCATTGTCTAGATAAAATGTGAAATGATGTGACATGAACTCAATAATTGATGAAGTATTGAAAGGAGAATTGATTTGACTTTAACTCTAAAATCGTTTCTGTAGGATGACCAAGAGGGCAAGGCATTGGAACTGGGCAGAAGAGCCTGACTTCAGTGCACAGCTTGGCTTGGCGCTGAATCGTATGGGCGTGGTCAGACCAGTGCAAAGCCTGGCTACGGATTTGTCAGATTTTACCATCAGTGCATTGTCAGAAGGCAAAAAGGCTTGGTTAGCATCCCTGGAGAGCTTGTAGCTGCTAATACTCTCAAGGTTTAAATGAAAGCAGAGGTGCAACCTGGGCTTTCAGGAGAGAGAACTTGCGGAGAGAA
>NW_028090674.1:0-1481 GCF_014824575.4 Sturnira hondurensis | reverse complement strand
TGGAGAACAAGGACACACCCAAAGACCAGAAAACTGAATTATATGGAAGTCCCACAACTAGGAACCATTCAAGGGGATGGTAAGAGGGGCGGAGCCAGCAGCGGAGCTGGGTCAGGCAGGACAGATCCCCCGACATAGGCACACAGGCAGCCCAGAACCAGTCGGGGTGTGGGGCAGACTGACCTCGGTCGCACATTCGCGCACAGTGAGACGGACCACGCAGGCCCCAGGGGGCGAATCCAGTGGTGGAGGGCTGACGGCGGGGCACACTCGTGTGCAGTGGAACGAAACGCATGGGCCTGGTGACGGTGGTGGCTGTGGCGCCGGTGGAGGACTAGGCGGCAGGCGGCATGGGAAGCCATTGTCCCTCTTTGACCCCGCCCCCACATACAACGTCACAACCCAGCGACTTAATTGCCCTGTTCTAGTGAACACTTTAGGTCTCTGATCCTGCTATGGAACAGGCACGAACAGCCCAAAAGATGGCGCAAGAAGAACTCAAAGCCCCAGAGCCCATAACTCTAAGTGACCGAGAAATTGCCAGCCTCTCAGAAGCCCAATTTAAGACACTATTTATCAGGATGCTCACAGAACTGGTGGATTATAGTCACAAATTAGAGGAACATATGAAGGCTAAACTAATCGAAATGAAGGGAGATGTCCAGGAAACCAATAGCGATGGAAAGGAAGCTGGGACTCAAATCAATGGAATGGACCAGAAGGAAGAACGAAACATCCGACCAGAAAGGAATGAAGAAATGAGAATTCAAAAAAATGAGGAGAGGCTTAGGAATTGTACAAACCTAATAGATGGACTGTATATTTTCATCCATTTTTGTTTTATTCAGTTTTTTAATAAGTAAAAGCTTATTTGTAATAAAATGAAATTCAAGAGCATAAGAATTCTGAAGGAAATGGAGACATTCTGTTACAGAGAGAGACTCAAGTCTGGAGTCCCCCCCTTTCCCACCACAGTTCTTGTCTCCCCACAAGAGACAAATTCAATCAGGAGACAAAACACATGGTGGAAATGAGACAGCAAGTTTATGAAATGCACACAAGCACAAAGCTGCAAGCAGGCACCTAGCTAGTCTAAATGCCCCACGTATAGAGGAAACAAAGTTGCTAGTTTCTTCTGTACACTTGAGCTGAGGATACAGGTGGGCACACAGCTAATCTGAGTGTGCCAACTATTGGGGTTTAGGGGTTATATACTTTAGTCCACTTCTAGTACTCCTCCTGCTTCCCCTTCTAAATCTGAGGAATAATGTATAGTTACAAAGGCTTTCTTTCTCAGTTGGTGAAGACACTTTGTCTTAGAGAAATGGTTACAGAGACCCCCTTTCCTACCATAGAATCTCAAGGAACCACCTCCTCCTGTGCTATTCCTGCTTATGATGTTCAAGACACCTGGCAATCTTAGTGAGATTGTGTCAGACGCTTACAGAAGCACCCCCACCCCCTTCTCAGCACAGTCTCAA
>NW_028090673.1:0-1770 GCF_014824575.4 Sturnira hondurensis | reverse complement strand
AAGATTGTTTTTCGTTTCTTGAAACATGTTCCATAAAGTGTTCATTTTCTTCACAAGTTCCTCCTGCAAAATAACCAAAACCTTTAGTGACAAAAAGATGATATCATAAATGTTATTCCCTTATTTATGGTTAAATGCAGTTGTTCAGAAAAGTCACCCTGAATTAAAATGGAGAGGTCTGGTTTCCTTCATATTAATTTCATTTCATTCAAATATTTGGAATACCAGAGGTGAAAGAAACATACAATAAAAAGTTTTGGGGGACCCTATAGATAACATTCATTTCTTAAAAATTGGCAAAGAGATTTTTAGCATATCCTGACTATAAATAGTTCAAACTTGCATCAGAAGCCAGTGTTTCTGGTGATGGCCACCTGTCCCACAAGTGCACCGCTTCTACATACTTAGACAGTATTTTGAAGCCAATCTCCTCTAGTAAAGGCTCAACACAACTTTGATTATAGTGCCCAAGTTGGTTAATAGCATTGCCCAGTTACACTCGTAATTTGGAATGAACATTGAAAGGGTACCATCTCCACTATCTCCATTGTCATCCACTTTCTTATCATCGTTTTCATCTTTCTCTCTCATTTTGGACCTTATAGCTACCACATAGCACCTACCCTGTATTCTTCAGCAGACCACTGTATTGGACTGTGGCTGTGAGCCACATATTCTGGGGATTCAGAGCACAGTGCACTGAGCATGTCCTTCTCATCCCTGCAGACCCCCTTTGCTTCTATGGGTGCCACACAGACCTGCTCCTCAGATCTGTTGATGTAGTGAGCTCTGGCCTCTCTGGCAATGGAAGCCAGGTTCCTTAGTGCAATGTTGGTTTTGAAATCTGGCTTCTCTGATACTCCTCTGCACTCAGGGCAGCGCCTTGGAGTTTGGGCCTCCTCCCAGCAGAGGTAAAGGCACAGACGGCAAAAGCTGTGCCCACAGTCTATGGTGACAGGGTCTAGGAAGTAGTTCATACAGACAGAGCAGGTGAGATCATTCTGGAAGGCTGATGAGGTATCTGAATCCATGTTTCTGAAAGGTAAAATAAGAAAGAAAGATAAAGTCAATTTTTTTTTTTCCTAAATGAGGAAAGAAAAGCTTTTGGATAAAGGCATGCCGACTTGAGCTCTATCTACCTGCTAAATAGGAACCTGATTTACCCATTAACTTAATTCCTGTACAAACCTAGACCTCATACATCTAGACAGGTTGGGTTATTTCCAGATACAAGTGAAAAAATGAAACCAGGTATTCCTCGACATCTTTCTTTGATTGAAATAAAGAATGACCTCAAATGCCGGGGGGCGGGGAGGACATGGCAGCGAGGTAGGTGGTAGTGGATCCCAGCTCTCCCTATGCCATGGCTGATCTTCTGAGGGACAGAGTGAACAACCAGTGGAATCCCAGCTTATATGAAGTTTGGAGAAGTTGCAGAAGACATTGCAAAACCCACATACAATTGTAAATAATTGCAGAAGACATTGAAAAACCTCTGTACTACTGTAAATTATTGTTGTCCCACACAATTGCACACACAATTGCAGAAACACTCTGTTTTCTGGATTAAGTTCATAATGATCCTTCCCTCTAGCAAGAGCCTTACCTCTCTTTCACCATTTATAAAAAGTGGCTATTTGGTTGAAATTTCTCAGTTAATTCTTTATTTATCAAAAAATTTCCTATCTCTTTTACATTTGCTCATATTTTAAATTCCTTGAAATACTCTCCTGCTCTCTTAATTCATTTTGCCTACCCCTTTCCTCTGAC
>NW_028090672.1:0-924 GCF_014824575.4 Sturnira hondurensis | reverse complement strand
CAGTGGTCTGTACCCCAAGATTATGAACACACTAAAAAGGTATTTACTTATTGATTGATTGATTGGCTCTAATTCACCTGGAATTTCCCTTTGAAATAATCAAAATGCTATTTCATATAAAAGCAACCAAATATGTGAGTGGACACAAAGAAGTACCTACTGTAAGATTCTGTTGATAGGAAACTTCCAGAATAGGTAAAGGAGCAGCAACAGAAAGGAGATGAGGGGAGACTTCCACCAAGTTGGAGGCATAGGTGGAAACACTGTGCCTTCTCCCACAACCAAGTTTGAATACAACAAAGGTTTGGAGAACAAAGACACAGCCAAAGAACAGAAAATTGAACTATACGGAAGTCCGGAAGTCCGACAACAATGAACTGTTCAACTGGGACGGTAAGGGGGGCGGAGCCAGCAGAAGAGCAGGGTCGGGCAGGAAAGATCCCCCAACCCCAGGTGCCCAGGCATCCAGGGTAGTGTCAGGTGGACCCAGTGAGGGCTCCAGACGGTGGGAGTGAGAAGCGAGATGGACCGCACAGCCCCCAGTAATGAACACAGCAGCGGCTGACTGCGGTCGCACATTCGCAAGCAGTGGGACGAATTGTGCGGCCCGTGGTGGTGGTGGGAGGAAGCAAAGGGTGCCTGCCATTGCATTCCTTTGGCCCTGCCTCCACATACAGCATCACAACCCAGCGACGTGGGTCACCCAGCCCTGGTGAACACCTAGGGCTCTGCTCCTCATATATAACAGGCACGAACAGACCAAAATGTGGCTCAAGAAGAACCCAAAGCCCCAGAGCCGATAACTCTAAGTGACCAGGAAATAGCGAACCTCTCAGATGCACAATTTAAGACACTGGTAATCAGGATACTCAGAGAACTGGTTGATTATAGTCACAAATTAGAGGAACAAATGAAGGCTAAACT
>NW_028090671.1:0-781 GCF_014824575.4 Sturnira hondurensis | reverse complement strand
AGATGTCCCTTCCTTAGAACTTGCAGGTGTTACAGTTTTCAATCCACTGACCTGCTCAAGCAGACGCCCTGCTCTCCTTAGGCTGCTCCCAGACAGTAACTCTATGTAGTGGGGGCCCCAGAGTGAGGCAGTTTTGGTCCACTGGGGGACTCTAACTCCACCTGAGCCAGGCGGACTTTCTCAGAGCTGTGCTTCCATCCGAGGCTTCTTCTATCTAACCCCTTCCTTCCCAGGCGTCAGATCAGCCTTGCAATCTGAAGGCTCGCCCTATCCCCTCTCTCCCTCCCCCGACATCCTTCACAGGTGTCCCCCTCATAAACCTCTTACACAGCTAATATTGGCTTGGCACCTGCGGCCTAGAGGACCCAAATTGCCACAGATCCCTCCCTGGAGGCCTAGGACCTCAGTCCCCACACCTGGAATGGTGTACTCCCAAGTCAAATCAGGAGGGTGGGGTCCAGAGGACCCTTGTCCCATGGATGATCCGCAAGGCGTGCGCCACGTCGTCAGAGGGGCCTGGGTGCCAGTCCCAGCTCCTCCTGGACTTCTCGTAGGTCCGCAGAGCGCTTGGCCTCAGGGCCCTCAGGCTCCTCCCCCCTAAAAACCATGTTCTAGGACTGTGGATCCCTCAAAACAACATTCACCAAAGCTCCTAGCCTGTAATAACAACAGTAACGACCATTCAAGTGATTCCAAGTTTAAGGTACTTCATATTATGTAGCTCTTTTTTTTTTTTTCTTTTGAGACTCCATTAAAGCGATTCCTGAAGATCAGAGAGCTT
>NW_028090670.1:0-641 GCF_014824575.4 Sturnira hondurensis | reverse complement strand
AGCAAACAGTACATTTCACGGGCCTAACGCTACAACTGGTACAAAAAAAAAAAGAAAAAGGGAGATGTGGGACCAGCTCTGCCTGGTTTCAGGAAGTGTAACTGTCTCTCATAGCTAAGGAAGAGTGAGCAACCTCTGGAATGAAAGCCACAAGAACACAAAGCTTGTCTTGGTAGCAAACACTACCTCTATTTACTCCCCTGCCCCCAAAGCATGGTCAGATAGTCATAGAGGGTTAAGAATCCTTAGAGGAAGGGCAACCTAACCCAGGCACAATCACTTGGGAGGCCATTATGGAAGAACTCTGGGGACTCCACAAAGAGAGTGATGGACACCCCACACCCCTGGCTATTCTGACATAGCCCAGGCTCCATGACTTCTGGGAGAAGCACTTCCTGTCTCTAATTCACTTATGCCTGAAAAACTGTGATGGGAGAGGCAGAGTAGCGCTGTGTCAACTAGAGCAGGATCCAGGGTGATCTGGCATAAGAAAGAATTCCTAACAATCCTGTGAAGACGGCTTTTAGTTAAATGATAAAGGCCAGGGCAGAAAATGAGTTTCTTTTCCCAAAGTTCTGTAGCCTTTTGACTGATAGACCCTGACTTAGAAGATGCCCTATTGGTTCTTTGTATACTATCTA
>NW_028090669.1:0-2073 GCF_014824575.4 Sturnira hondurensis | reverse complement strand
AGAACAACATACCACAACAATAAATTTAGCTAGCATACTGAGCAGGGGTAAGACCAGAAGGAGCAAGTAAGCTACATAAGTAGGTGACCCAGACTTCTATGGATCCCCTACTATTGGAATGGTACCTTTTTGTCAGCTCACACCTAGAACTGTTGGGGGAAGCTGTGAAAGGTGCCTTTTTAAAAAACATATTTCATTGATTATGCTATTACAGTTGTCCCATTCCCCTCCTTTATTCTCCTCCATCCTGCACACTGCCTCCCACACACATCCCCCCTCCACTTTAGTTCATGTCTGTGGGTTGTACATATAAGTTCTTTGGCTTCTCCATTTCCTATACTATTCTTAACCTTCCCCTATCTATTTTGTACTTACTACCATTTATGCTACCACTTATGCTATTCCTTGTACCTTTTCCCCCATTACCCCAACTCCCACTGATAATCTTCCATGTGATCTCCATTTCTGTGATTCTCTTCCTGTTCTAGCTGTTTGCTTAGTTTTTTGTTTGTTTGTTTTTGTTTAGGTTCAATTTTTAACAATTGTCAGTTTGTTGTCATGTTACTTTTCATATTTTTGATCATCTTCTTTTTCTTTGATAAGTCTCTTTATCATTTCACGTAGTAGGTGCTTGGTGATGATGAATTCCTTTAACTTGACCTTATTTGGAAAGCACTTTATCTGCACTTCCATTCTAAATGATAGCTTTGCTGGATAGAGTCATCTTGGTTGTAGGTCCTTGCTTTTCATCACTTCAAATAATTCTTGCCATTTCCCTTCTTACCTGAAAAGTTTCTTTCAAGAAATCAGCTAGTAGTCTTATGGGAACTCCTTTGTAGGTAACTGTCTCCTTTTCTCTTGCTGCTTTTAAGATTCTCTCCTTATCTTTAATCTTGGGTAATGTAATTATGATGTGCCTTGGTGTGTGCTTTCTTGAGTCCAACTTCTTTGGGACTCTCTGAGCTTTCTGGACTTCCTGGAAGTCTATTTCCTTTGCCAAATTGGGGAAGTTCTTCATTATTTTTTCAAATAAATTTTCAACTACTGGCTGTTTCTCTTCTCCTTCTGACACCTCTATGATTCAGCTGCCGGAACATTTAAAGTAATCTTAGAAGT
This sequence comes from Sturnira hondurensis, assembly GCF_014824575.4. Taxonomy (NCBI): domain Eukaryota; kingdom Metazoa; phylum Chordata; class Mammalia; order Chiroptera; family Phyllostomidae; genus Sturnira; species Sturnira hondurensis. The sequence goes on along the minus strand of NW_028090669.1, from coordinate 957 downwards.
TCCTAAACCTCTCCTCATTTTTTTTGAATTCTTGTTACTTCATTCTTTTCTGGTTGAATGTTTATTTCTTCCTTGTGGTCCAAACATTCATTTCAGTCCTGATTTCCTTCCCATCACCATTGGTTCTCTGTACATTTTCCTTTATTTCACTTTTTATAGCCTTCACTTTTTCCTCTATTTTGTGACCATACTCAACCATTTCTGTGATCATTCTGATTACCAGTATTTTGAACTATGCATCTGGTAAGTTGGCTATCTGTTTGTCACTTAGTTATATTTTTTCTGGAGCTTTGATCTGTTCTTTCTTTAGGGCCACTTTTTTTTTGTCTTGGTGCACCTGTCATGTAGTAAGGGGTAGAGGCTTACATGTTCACCAGGGTGGGGCAACCCAAGTCTCTGTGTTTTGATGTTGTCAGTGGGGGAGGAGTCTGAGAGGAAACAGTGCCACTTGCTCAGCTCTTGGCCCACGTTCAGTCACTTTCCCGACTACTCACAAGCAAGTTGGGCCCTTCTGGTGCTGATTCTCAGCTGGATGGGTTTGTGTAAATTCTAGGACCCTGTCTTTCCAATGAACTCTCCTATGAGGCAGGAAATTTCTCTCACTGCCTCAACTCCCAGGGTTTTTTTTTCAGTAAGTGGTTTTGAGGCTTTATTTCCCCTCACACTGGAACCCTGGGTTACACAGTCTTTCTCGATCCCCAGTTGTTCTTCTTGGTTTAGCTGCACATGAACGTGGGACCAGCTGCTCCACCAGCCACTACCTTGCCTGCCACAGTCAGCCAGCTGCCACCTTGCCTGGTCCTGCAGCCACTGCCTTGCCTTGAGCGCTCTCTGCTCAGCTGCCCATCTCTGCCCCTCCTACAGTTCTGGATGGATGTTCCTTCTTTAACTCATTTGTTTTCAGACGTACATACAGTTGAATTTTCTGGTAGTTCTGGTTGTTTTTTGTTTTTAAAT
>NW_028090668.1:0-683 GCF_014824575.4 Sturnira hondurensis | reverse complement strand
AGTCAGGACATATGCCTGGATTGCAGGCTAGGTTTCCCGGAGCTGGGTGCACGAGGGGCAACCACACATTGATGTTTCTCTCCTTCTGTTTCTCCCTCCCTTCACCTCTAAGAAGAAGAAAGAAAGAAAGAAAGAAAGAAAGAAAGAAAGAAAGAAAGAAAGAAAGAAAGAAAGAAAGAAAGAAAAAAAGGGGGACACCTGAACCAAACCGAGGCTCTGTTAGAGAGCAGCTCCAAGTCTCACTCACAAGTCACTGTTGGATGTCATCTGGGACCTCAATTGAATGCCCACATGGAGACTTTCCACCTGGCTTGGGCTTCCTCACAACATGGTGGCTGTGTTCCAAGAGTAAGTATCCTGAAAGAGAATGGACACATAGCGCCTTTTAGGATCTCAAAAGCCTCTCAAAATTATTTCTGTGGCATTCTACAATTCCAAACATTCATAATCACTGTCCAGGTTTAAGGGAAGGGGAAATAGACCGATGCAAGGCAGCAAGAACATGTGGTTTTAAAAATATTGGCATGATCATTCTTAAAAAGTACAACCCTCCACTTATCCTTACCTTCCTACACAAAAGGACTTCTTTCTGGAGCTTTCTCCCATCAAACACTGTTGGGTTTGTGATTTCGGATTCTTATATCACTCAATTCCCAGAAATTTGAAGACAATATGGTGCATTT
>NW_028090667.1:0-798 GCF_014824575.4 Sturnira hondurensis | reverse complement strand
CGCAGTTCAATTCCCAGTCAGGGCACATGCCTGGGTTGCAGGCCAGTTCCCTACAGGCCAACTCCTAGCAGGGGACGCAGGAAAGGCAACCATACATTGATGTTTCTCTCCCTCTCTCCTTCCCCTCTAAAGATAAATAAATAAATAAATAAAATGTTAAAAAAAAGAATCACATTAAAAAAATAGAAGTTGACTAAAGAAATTTTTAAAAAAGAAAGAAAACACCCAAGTGTCCTTCAGTAAAGGGTTGGATAAAGAAGATGAGGTACATATCTACAATGGAATACTACTCAGCCATAAGAAAACATGATATACCAACATTTGCAACAACATGATAGACCTTGAAAATATGATGCTAAGCAAAACGAGGCAGTCAGAAAAAGCTAAGAACCGTATGATTTCACTCATATATGGGATATAAAAATGAAACTCAGACGTAGACAACAGTAGAGTGGTTATGAGAGGCAGGTGGTAAAGGGGGCCAAATACATGGTGATGAGAGATGATCTGACTTTGGGTGGTGGACACACAATGCAATTACAGATCGGGTATCATAGAAATGTACACCTGAAACCTGTGTGATCTTATTAACCAATGTTATCCCAATAAATAAAAAAGTTTCTTTGAAAATGTTATTCATACAAAATACCAAAACTTAATTCTTCTTTATCAAAATAAACTGTGATAAAGTACTGTAGAAACATCACAGCCAAAAGACCCTTTGCTGACTGTCCCTACCTACTTTGGGTTATCCTTTCTATGGTTATTGGCTTATTTTAAAAAATTTGTGTTTATTTT
>NW_028090666.1:0-626 GCF_014824575.4 Sturnira hondurensis | reverse complement strand
GAAGCTATTCAACTTGCTGTTCTCAGCCTGTCTGCCTGGCACACAGCAAGGGAGTCGAAGCGTTTGACTTCACTCCTGGGCAAGGTGCCCCTGTCCCTGGGGGCCCAGCATGGGGGTGCTCAGTGCGCACCGATGAGCCGGCCAACACGCAGGCGCCACGCCCCTGGGCTCACGGGGAGTGAGGAGCAGCTGGGTGTGGGGGGCCCATTTCCCACTGTGACGAGGACACTCCTCTCCGGTCTGAGGTCATCGAGCCCTCAAACATGTGTGTGTGCGCTTGGCACCATAAGCCAAAGTGTTTGCATAAAACGCTCATGCCCACCTCCCTTAACAGCCCCAAGCGCCATCAGGCACCAGCTAGGGAGGCGAAGGGACTCACGTCCACACAGCCTCGAGCGTGCGAGAGCAGGACGCAGGCCCGCGCCCGACTTAAGCTGCTGGTGGGGGTGCCCTCCAGCCACCTCCGACCAGAGTGGAAGTCTCAGACCCAGGGGCCACGGTGGCGTGCCCACTCACTCCTGGGCACTGCGTGTGTGCTCGGTCGAGCGTCCCCACGGGGAAGTCCCCGGGCACATGGGGCAGGGCTTGCTGGAAGGCTCCCCCACCCCTGCATTCCGTGATTCTAA
>NW_028090665.1:0-680 GCF_014824575.4 Sturnira hondurensis | reverse complement strand
ATATGATGTACTTGGAAATGTGGTCTTTGGGAGGTAATTCTGTTTAGAGGGGGTTGTTTGGTCATGAGGGCCAGACATCCATGACGGGACTGTGCCCCTTATAAGAAAAGACCAGAGGGCTTGCTCTCTTGCTTGTGAGGACACAGCAAGCCAGGAGGAGACACCTCACCAGAAGCCAAACTGGCCAGTGCCCCGACCCTGGACTTTCCAGTCTCTAGAACTATGAGAGACAAATATCTATTGCTTGAGCCACCTAGGCTATAATATTTTGTTATAGCAGCCCAAGTAGACTAACATAACTATTAACAAAAAGTTTTAAGCAATTATTTTAATTTTTAAGATTTCTAATATCTCTATAGACATACTTGGTGAATTTAAGGAAAATAATCTTTTTAGTAACAGAATAGCCTATATCCAATTCAGAGAAAATTGGGTAAAAATTACCAGTGATGCCAGGAATGATTGATACAAATTTTGCTTCATTATTGTTTTACTTCTCCTTACCAATGTAAAGGAATTTGGTCATAAATAATCACATGAATTCTTATACATTTTTCCATTTTCAAGAGTATACTGATTTTCTTTTAAAGTATTCTGTGTTCTAATGTAACAGTTCAGAAAGTACTTCCACACAGTTTTGAAATCCATAGAATGGAGACTTCATCGAGACTCTATTTACT
>NW_028090664.1:0-662 GCF_014824575.4 Sturnira hondurensis | reverse complement strand
CGTGAAGAACAGGAGGAAGAGGGGCCCCGGGGGCAGGTGTGGGTGGGGCCGGAGGGAGGGAGGTGGGTGATGGGGCTGAACGGTGGGGGCTGTGCGGGGGGCTGGGGCAGGGTCTTTCTTCGGGGTCCAGGGCCAGCTCCCCTCAAGGGGGGCAGGAAAACCTCCCAGGTAACGGGAACCTTGTACCAGCCGGGCCCCCAAGGGGCAGGCATCCTTACTTGCAGGGCTGCCGCCCCAGGCAGAATCTGCTCGCCGTCCATGGTCACGGGGTGCTGGGGTGGGCGCAGGGACGCTGCCCCACTCACCTGCAGGCAGCAATGACAAAGGGGCCATCGTCATCGACTCTGGCTACTGGTGCTTCCGAGTCCCCCTCCAGCGTCAAGCGGGCCTGCCAGTCAGCCCAGCCCGGCAGCTGGGGGTCGTGCGCGCCCAGCAGTCAGCTGAGGCCGTGGTGTGGCAGGGGAGTGGCCCTGGCTGGGAATCGGTCAGCTGCAGGGCTGGGTGACTCCCACCCGGGGCTGGTGTGTCCATTGTGGGAGGCACTCCAGGCGCTCTGTCCAAGTGAGGCTGGCTTCTGGGCCATTGTCACCATACTGCCTGGCCAGCCAGGGATGCTGGGAGCCCAGAGGAAGGAGGGACACCCTCATTCCCTGTCCCTGCCT
>NW_028090663.1:0-840 GCF_014824575.4 Sturnira hondurensis | reverse complement strand
CATGGGGCAAGTCTTACGAGAAAGCAAATCATACAGCCCAAGCGTTCTCATCGACATCTGCCCTGACCAAACCTTTCTCTTTCAGCAGAACCAAAGCCAGAGGTTCACCCATGGCCCTCCTGCTCTCTGGCCGTCTGCACTCAGAAATTCCTCGACCAACATGTGAAACTCAATCCTCCCTCTCAGGTTCTCCAGGGAACATCTGCAAGAAAACACCTCCAAGCAGAGGAACCCTGCCCAGAGGATCAGAATCAGCACCAACACACTAATACACACAACTGGAATGATAAAGTTGAAGGTCAAGAGGCTAAACAGCAGTCCAAACCTTTGCTTAAAAGGATCAGTCAAAAGAGAATCTCAAGATCCTCTTTCCAACCTTCGAGAGAACAAATGAGGATCTCTAATGAGCATGAGAGAATGATGGAGGAAGAGCCCCATAGAGGTCAGGAAGACAGTCCAGAGGGCACAGGCAAGTTCTTTGTGAAAGCAGGAATATTAAGAATTGTAAGAATCAAGCATGGAGGGTATTGGCAAGGCTTCAGTGATGGGTCACATCTCATCACAGGCCGGAGGACACACTCAGGAGAGAAGCCTTATGTTTGCATGGCGTGCGAAAGAGGCTTTACACGGAAGTCAGATCTCACCACACACCAGAGGACACACTCAGGGGAGAAGCCCTATGTTTGCAAGGAGTGTGGGCGAGGCTTTGCACTCAAGTCAGATCTCATCAGACACCAGAGGACACACTCAGGGGAGAAGCCCTATGTTTGCAGGGAGTGCAGGAGGGCCTTTACATGCAAGTCACATCTCATCACACACCAGAGGACACACTCAGGGGAA
>NW_028090662.1:0-537 GCF_014824575.4 Sturnira hondurensis | reverse complement strand
CTTTCTATGTACAGTTGACTGTTGAACAAGGAGAAGGTTAGGGGCACCAACTGCTCTTGTAGTTGAAATGTGAGTTTAACATAAGTTGGCCTGCTGCATACTCCATTTCCTACCTGTACATGTAAATACAAGTTGACCCTTGAAAGATCAGCTATACCTATATTTGTTATATAGGTATAGGTATACCTATACCTATATTTGTGTATTGGGGTGGGCAAAAGTAAGTTTACAGTTGTATTTTATTAATATAATAAGTAATAATACAAGAATAGACTGTTTTGTGCACTCACAACAGGGAACCTACTTTTGCCCACTCATATATATATATACATATATATGCGTGTATATATACATACATGCATATATATGCGCATATATACATATATACGCATACATACATATATGTGTATATACACATGTATATACACATATACACATATATATGCACATATATACATATATATGTGCATATATATACACACATATGTATGTATGAATGTATGTATGTATTTCTCCCTAGTGATAGAGATTTTATAG
>NW_028090661.1:0-1446 GCF_014824575.4 Sturnira hondurensis | reverse complement strand
GTGGTTTTGGAATTAGGATGATGCTGGCTTCATAAAAAGAGTTTTGGGAGTTTACCATCATTTTGGATTTTTTGGAATAGTCTGTGAAGAATAGGGGTTAGCTCTTCCTTAAATGCTTTCTAGAATTCTCCTGTGAACCCATCTGGTCCAGGGCTTTTGTGTTATGGGAATTTTTTATTACTTCTTCAATTTCATCTGCTGTTATTGGCCTGTTCAGGTTTTCTGCTTCTTTTTCATTGAGTTTTGGAAGAGACTATATTTTTCTAGAAATTTGTCCATTTCACCTAGGTTTTCAAATTTCTTGGCATACAGCTCTGCATAGTAATTCCTTACAACCCCTTCTATTTCTGTGGTATCAGTAGTAATCTCTCCTCTTTCATTTCTGATTGGGTTTATTTGTGTCCTCTTTCTTCTTGATGAGCCTACTTAAATGTTTATCTATTTTGTTTATCTTTTCAAAAAACCAACTCCTGGATGTATTGATCCTTACAATTGTGCTTTTAGTCTCTATGTCATTTAATTCTGCTCTTATCTTGGTTATTTCCTTCCTTCTACTTGCTCTGGGCTGACTCTGTTGCTGTTCCTCAAGTTCTTGGAGGCGACGGGTTAGGTTGTTTGTTTGAAATGTTTTTAATTTCTTTAGGTAAGCCTGTATCACTATGAACTTCTCTCTCAGGACTGCCTTCACTGTGTCCCATAAGTTTTGGATTGTTGTGAGTTCATTTTCATTTGTTTCCAGGAACTTTTTTATTTCTTCCCTGATTTCTATCTTGACCCATTCGTTGTTTAATAGCATACCATTCAGCCTCCACGATTTTGGGTGTTTTTGGTTTTTTCCTGTGGGGTTAGTTTCCAATTTCAGTCCCTTGTGATCATAGAAAAAGGTTGGTATGATTTTTATTTTCCTAAATTTGTTGAGTCTCGTTTTGTGTCCTATCATGTGATCTATCTTGGAAAATGTTCCGTGTGCATTTGAAAAGAATGTGTATTTAGCTTCTTTAGGGTGAAGGGCTCTCTATATATCAATTAGGTCCATTTCATCTAGAGTGTCATTTAATGCTGCAATATCTTTGTTGATATTTTGTTTGGGAGATCTGTCCATTTTTGAAAGTGGGGTGTTAAAAACCCCTACTATAATTGTGTTGCTGTCAATATCTTTTTTGAGGTCCTCTAGGATTTTCTTTATATATTTGGGTGCTCCTGAGTTGGGTGTATATATATTTATGATGTTAATGTCTTCTTGGTGGATTCTTCCCTTGAGCAATATGAAGTGACCTTCTGGGTCTCTCTTCATGGCCGTGTTTTTGAAGTCTATTTTGTCTGTATGAGAATTGCTACCCTGGACTTTTTTTCCTGTTTGTTTGCTTGGAAAATTTGTTTCCATCCTTTTACTCTCAGTCTGTGGTGGTCTTTTGACCTGAGGTGGGTCTCTTGTAGGCAGCATAT
>NW_028090660.1:0-663 GCF_014824575.4 Sturnira hondurensis | reverse complement strand
AGTGAGCCTCACCAGACAGCACAGTCACATCTTCTTGGTGACTTCCCCCAATACCGTTATGTGAAGGTTGCTTGGGATATTTGTATATTGTGTTTGTGGGGTTTTGAGTGTGTGTGTGTACTTGTAAGATGCCAAAGATGACTTGCTAATTAGGAAAGAGGAAATACACCTCTCCAGGAAGGGAGCTGGCAGTTCCTCCTTTATTCAGGTGTCATACTTGGCACCACTGTTGGGGGACAACGTGACGCGTCGCGCCCGCTGCACGGGGCAGCCTGACATGCTCAGCAACCCCGCCGGGAGGGACCAGTCAGACAGATCCAGACTGCAGGACCCCCTGCAAGTCCTGTCTCTTCAAATAGAGAAAAATGGATGCAGAGACCCTGTCATTTTAAAGAGACTCCAGCACATTTCAACCAAATTCTCCAATGTTGACCTTAATGTCTCAGACAACTGGGGACATCTGAATGTGGACCTTTAAGTTAATTCCAAACTTAATGGAATTATTTGTACCTTTATGAAGCGAAATGGTGAAATTGTGGGCATGTAGAATGATATCCTGGCTGTTTGGAGAAGCATGCTGCAGTATTCAAGGGTGAAGTGTCAAGGTTACCTGTAAGTTAATTTCAGATGTTTCAGGAGGAACAAATGTGAGGGGGAGACAGG
>NW_028090659.1:0-839 GCF_014824575.4 Sturnira hondurensis | reverse complement strand
GGTATTTCTCCTTGTAAAACAACTTAAATATTTTTGTGTTCTCTCTTTCTCAAAGTGTGAAAAACTCTGAGTGAAAATGACTGGAGGGCACAAAGGACTGGAGATTGGGGCCTCCCTATGGAAAGCTGACGTGGTGACCTCCACTGCTGACTTGACTGATTGGTGAATAAAGGACCCATTTGTTGTAATACCTCACAGACACTGCACCATAGTCACACGCGCTTCGTAATCTGCTTGTGGCAGATGAGATAACGTAATGATCCATCCTCTGGGCAGTGACACTGAGTCTGATCTTTAATGAATTGTTGCAGAAAGGTCTTATGCTCTATTCCTAATCAACAGACTTCTTAATATACTGTAGTAACACATTTTTNCAAAATATATTTTGCTTACTAAATATCTTTGTTTGAAGTCACAGAATGGAATTATTTTGTGTCATGTCATTTCTTTTGTATTTCTTTTTTTAACATGTTACATTTTCTTTGTCTTTTTTTAGTTCACATAAATGCCTTCTTTGTACAATTCAAAAAGCGATAAAATCCCATATCTCAAAATGACTAATTTTATTATTTTTATTTTGCATTATGAATTTAGCCAATCATGTTGGAATTACCAAAGAGGGTTATAAAAACATATAAAATGTCACCAAATATTTTGAATTATTTTTGTCATGAAATATTAGTTTTTCCAAGAATTTAAGTTTAGCTCTGGTAGTGCTTAGTTGTGTTTAATTTCATTTGAAGCAATTTTTAAAGATTCTATGTGATAGCAGTCATTTCAGCATACGTTTAAAAGAACATCAAATTTTTAAATTTTTCTATAGTTATTTTAATGTTGAA
>NW_028090658.1:0-720 GCF_014824575.4 Sturnira hondurensis | reverse complement strand
TCACATCTCCTAGGAGAGGGCATGTTCTTGTCCAGTCAAAGAATAAAAGTCCCGAACCTCATTCTGACTGACCCAGTTGTGACCACTCTTGAATCACTTCTAATGACATGAAGGAAAGACATTCAGGGACTTCCGCCAAGATGGAGGCATAGGTGGAAACACTGTGCCTTCTCCCACAACCAAGTTTGAATACAACAAAGGTTTGGAGATCTAGGACACACCCAAAGACCAGAAAACAGAATTATACGGATGACCAACAACTACGAACCGTTCAACGGGGACGGTAAGAGAGGCAGAGCCAGCAGCGGAACTGGGTTGGGCAGGACAGATCCCCCAACCTAGGCGGGAAGGCAGCCCGGAACCAGTCAGGGTGTGGGGCAGACTGACCGTGGTCGCACATTCGCGCACAGTGAGACGGACCACGCAGGCCCCAGGGGGCGAACCCAGTGGTGGAGGGCTGACGGCGGTGGCACACTCTCGTGCAGTGGAATGAAACACATGGACCTGGTGACAGTGGTGGCTGCCTTTGGCACCGGGGCCACGGTGGCAAGCGGCAGACGGGAAGCCCTTGTCCCTCTTTGGCCCCGCCCCCACATGCAACGTCACAACCCAGCGACTTAGTTGCCCTGCTCTGGTGAACACTTTGGGGCTCCAATCCTGCTACGGGACAGGCACGAACAGCCCAAAAGATGGCACAAGAAGAACTCAAAGTCCCAGAGC
>NW_028090657.1:0-1088 GCF_014824575.4 Sturnira hondurensis | reverse complement strand
GCCAGTTTTTTTTTTATTTGTAAAGCTCTGCCATAAACTTCTAGCGTGTGCCAATGGTCACCTGCCACACTCGCACCAGGTTGTCCGTGTAGCCAGCAAACAGAGTCTGGCCATCAGCAGACCAGGCCAGGGAGGTGCACTGGGGTGGTTCTGCCTTGCTGCTGGTACTGATAACTTCTTGCTTCAGTTCATCTACAATGATCTTTCCCTCTAAATCCCAGATCTTGATGCTGGGGCCTGTGGCAGCACACAGCCAGTAGCGGTTAGGGCTGAAGCACAGGGCGTTGATGATGTCCCCACCATCTAGCGTGTAAAGGTGTTTGCCTTCGTTGAGATCCCATAACATGGCCTGGCCATCCTTGCCTCCAGAAGCACAGAGGGATCCATCTGGAGAGACAGTCACCGTGTTCAGATAGCCTGTGTGGCCAATGTGGTTGGTCTTCAGCTTGCAGTTAGCCAGGTTCCATACCTTGACCAGCTTGTCCCAGCCACAGGAGACGATGATAGGGTTGCTGCTGTTGGGCGAGAAGCGGACACAAGACACCCACTCTGAGTGGCTCTCATCCTGGACAGTGTATTTGCACACACCCAGGGTATTCCATAGCTTGATGGTTTTATCTCGAGATCCAGAGACAATCTGCCGGTTGTCAGAGGAGAAGGCCACACTCAGCACATCCTTGGTATGGCCCACAAATCGCCTCGTGGTGGTGCCCGTTGTGAGATCCCAGAGGCGCAGGGTTCCATCCCAGGAGCCTGAGAGGGCAAACTGGCCATCTGAGGAGATAACCACATCACTAACAAAGTGGGAGTGACCCCGCAGAGCACGCTGTGGAATTCCATAGTTGGTCTCATCCCTGGTCAGTTTCCACATGATGATGGTCTTATCTCGAGAGGCGGAGAGGATCATGTCCGGGAACTGCGGGGTAGTAGCGATCTGGGTTACCCAGCCGTTGTGGCCCTTGAGGGTGCCACGAAGGGTCATCTGCTCAGTCATGGCGGCGGCGAGAGCGTGTGTCGCTGCAGCGACGAGGATGGCACTGGATGGCTTAGAGAAACTAGCACCACAACCTCTCCTGCCGCCGCCTTGC
>NW_028090656.1:0-936 GCF_014824575.4 Sturnira hondurensis | reverse complement strand
GGTATGTCGCTTCTCAGCTGTCACGGTGTGTCCTTCACCTCTCGGTGCACCTTTGGGACATGGGGTGGGGAGAGACCATGCCTTACCCTTTCATGTCCTCAAGTAGGATGAGTGGTGCTTTGTGCCTCACGGCCGTTCAGTGCTTCAGTGAATAGATTCATTCCTGCAGCTCCCCAAAGAGAGGTCTCTGTCACCAGATCTCCACGATGGTGCCGTGAAGGTCTGAGGTCCGAGGTGGGTTTCAGCCGATGGACTTGGGCATCTTTGTCTACATGTGTATTCTAGGGTATCTTGGGTTGCGTGACAGTAGTTTAGGTGGCCGGAAAACAGTGAAAATGGATCCCTCAGAATACTCCTGTCACCCATTTCTTGTGACTCATGGGAAGAATCATAGTGATGTACATGTCAGACAAAAATACTGAAAACTTCTGCCCTGACCTCAGTCCTCAGGTAATCGAAGTTCAAGTCAGAGCACTTAGATTTCCAAAGGACTTTGGACCATAACATAAGCAGAGGGATGCAGGGAAGGGAAAAGGGAGTGATGGGGGAGAAATATCTGATACAGTGGTCAGGGAAGGATGCCTTTGAGCAGACACAAGAAGCAACCCATGTAAATCTAAGGGGGGGGGGAAGAGCAAGGGCAGAGGATTGGCAGATGTAAAGGACCCAAGGCCTCAGGCATTGTGTTTGAGGGACAGCAAAGAGGCGCAGGCGAAAGTACATTGTGAGCAAAGGGAGGGTGGCTGGAGATTAGGAAGATGAGGAATTAGGGCGATAGATCATTAGAGTTTCATGGGTTATAGTCGGGGCTTTATCATCCTGAGTGAGAAGAAAAGCCACTGGAGAGAGCTCTGAGAAGAGGAAAGACTGATTTACTTTTCTAAGCGAGCTCTCAGGATGCGTTGTGTGAAGTGACTTACAGGGTGACAAGACTGA
>NW_028090655.1:0-788 GCF_014824575.4 Sturnira hondurensis | reverse complement strand
CAAAAGAAAACCACCCCGGCTGGTGTGGCTCAGTGGATTGAGTGCTGGCCTGCGAACCAAAGGATTGCTGGCTTGATGCCCAGTCAGGGCACCTGCCTTGGTTGTGGACCAGTTTCCCAGTGGGGGGTGATTGAGAAGCAACCAGACACTGATGTTTCTCTGTCTCCCCCTCTGTTCTCTTCTCTCTAAAAATAAATCTTTACAAAACAAAGCTGCACTTCCATTTTGCAGGAATGTGAGTTTCAGTGCCATTTCTGCTGGCCCATTCTTAGAATATCACCCATCAAGCGTAGGTTTTTTTTTTACCTTGTTCTCACAAACTTGGGTAGCACAACGTACCACCTCTCGCTGCAGTTACGTTCTGTAGTGCTTCCTAAAAACGATCCTCTTTGACGTGCCATCCCATCACCACCACCTGCCACTTCATGAAATCCTGCATCTTACGCAGGATTTACAATTGTATTCTGAACTTTGTTGGTGAACATGCACGTAGCCCACAATCAAAAAGACTGAGCATGGCAGGACCACAGGGTTTCGGGAGAGTGGAGAGAGGCACGTTGGAATGAATGACTATTTTGTCAGGACACCTGCTTTCCTCCCCAAACTCCGTAACCATGGTGACTCAGATGCACACCATTTGTGTTTAATTATGCCGTTATTCTCAAAGCACTTAACATTTCTTTGGGATGTCCTCAGAAACTGTAGCTTCAAACTACAGTTTCTAAGTGGTGAAAAGGCTACCATTTCAGAGAGAATAATTTTTTTAAAGATTTTATTTATTTATCTTT
>NW_028090654.1:0-1344 GCF_014824575.4 Sturnira hondurensis | reverse complement strand
ACTTGCTGTCTCTTTCTTCATGATAGCCATTTAGACATGTGTGAGGTGACATTTCATTGTGGTTTTGATTTGCATTTCCCCGATGATTAGTGTTGTTGAGGATCTTTTCATGTCTGTTGGGCCTTTTGATGTCTTATTTAGAAACATGTCTATTTAGTTCTTCCTAATTTTTATAAAAATTTTAAGTTGATTGAGGTCTTTATATTTTGGATATTAACCCCTAATCCAACCGATGTTTTGACAAATGTTTCTTCCATTATGTAAGGTGCCTTTTCATTTAATTACTTTTTTGCTGTGCAGAAGCTTTTCAGTTTGATGCAGTCCCATTTGTTGAGTTTTACTTATATTATTTGTGCTTTTGGCATCATGTTAAAAAATCATTGCTGAGACCAGTTTTAATGAGCTTCTTCCCCATGTTTTTTCTAGGAGTTTTATGATATCAGGTATTATGGTTAAACCTTTGACACATTTTGAGTTAATTTTTGTGAGCGCTGTGAGATAGAGGCCTATTTTTATTGTTCTGCATGTGTTTCTCCATGGGCTCGGCACCATTTGCTGAAGAGACCATCCTTTCTTCACCGAGTATTCTTGCTTCCCTTGTCAAATATTAGTTGACTCTATACACTAGGTTTTAACTTGGATTCTTTCTTCTGTTTTGTTGGTTTATGTGTCTATATTGTGCTAGTACCATATTGCTTTGATCACCATGATTTTGTAGTATCATTTGAAATTCAGCAGCATAGTCTCTTGCTTTGTTTTTTTTTTTTTTTTTCAGGAGTGCTTTGGCTATTAGCAGTCTTTTGTGGTTCCACACAAATTATAGAATTGTTCCTTCAATTACTGTGAAGAATGACTATGATGTTTGGATGGGGACTATATTAAGTTTCTAAACAGCTTTGGGTAGTATTGACATTTCAATTTTGATTCTTCTGATCCATGAATATGAAATGTATTTCCATTTGCTTGTATATTCTTTAATTTATTTTAATCAAATCTTATAGTTACCATTATACATATCTTTCACATGCTTATCTAAATGTATCCTTAAGTATTTTATTGTTTTTGATGTATGCTCATAAATGAAATAATATTCTTTTTCAGGTGCTTCATTAGTGTAAAATAATGCAATGGATTTCTGTGTGTTTTTTTGAGAAACTTGTTGTCTCTATTCATTAAGGATATTAGTTTAGAGCTTTCTTTTCCTGTGATATCCTTACCTGCTTTTCCAGTCCAAGCAAGGCTGACTTCATAGAGTGGGTTTGGAAATGTTCCCTACACCTCAATATTACGGAAGGGTTTGAGGAGGACTGCTGTTCATTCTTCTTCAAACATTTGGTGGAACTC
>NW_028090653.1:0-602 GCF_014824575.4 Sturnira hondurensis | reverse complement strand
GTGCGCTGTGATCAAAGAGAAGCACCAGGACCAACAGGGACACCTGAGGACTCTGCCTGGGCACGATTGGCTGTTGCCTACGCCTTCTTCCTCCCCTCCTCGGTCACTAGTATTTCGTTCATGTGCTTTTTTTTTTTTACCAATTTTCTTTTTTTTAAAGGTTTTATTTATTTATTTTTAGAGAGGAAGGGAAGGAGAGAAGGAGAGACATATCAATGTAGGGTTGCCTCTCGTGAGTCCCCTGCTGGGAACTGGCCTGCAACCCAGGCATGTGCCCTGACTGGGAATTGAACCGCGATCATGCGGTTCAAAGGCCCTCACTCAATCCACTGAGCTACACCAGCCAGGGCAAAGAGACATAGAATCGTTCGTGTGCTTTTAATCGAAAAACAGGGAATACAGAAGCAAACCGGAGCTCAGACTTTTTGTCACTTGGAACCAGCGCTTGTCATCTCTAAAGGGTGGCAGAATTCACGAGGCCCTTGCTTTGTCTGAGTTTTGCTGGTTGGTGAGTGAAGAACGAGCACGGGAGTGTGACGGAATCCTCCCCGTGGCCCCCCTGACCAAACTCCGGGGCTCGGCGACATCTCCCGAGGGGGGCT
>NW_028090652.1:0-871 GCF_014824575.4 Sturnira hondurensis | reverse complement strand
TCCCTCCTCAGCAACAATAATTTGGCATCCACTCATGGATTAAAGTATTTTTGTGAAAACTTTGGGATCCAGGAAGGAGACTGTGAAACTCCAGTGAATTCCATGGCCAAAGAAGACCATTTTGAGAAGGCAGCCCCTGATCAGGTGGCTGACACACTGTGCCACCTACAGACATGGGTACTACTTAGTCCCCCTGGGACCTAGGCTACAGTCCAATTTGATTGCTTATAAAAATATAAAGCTCACTGGTTAAGGCAAATAGATCATCAAATTCAGAATACCTTAGTACTTTGATAGTGGCTTATAAATGATTTTTATCTGTGGTATAAAAAAAGAGAACATATTAAAATAACTATAGATGCAATAATTTATTAATGGATGCACAGTATAAAATACATAAATTTTGACATTGCCAGCATAAAATAAAGAAAGAGAAGTGAAAGAGTAGAGTTTTTTGTATGCAATTAAAGGTAAGTAATTAACAGTTTAAAGCAGAATGCTATATATATGTAAGGTGTTTTATCTAAGCCTCATGGTAATCACATACACACATACACAGAAAAATCTACAATAGATGCACAAAAGATAGGAAATAAAACACACCAATACAAAAAATCTATCACATAGGATTGCAAGTGAAGAAGCAAGAAACAAAGGAAGTATAAAAAACAGAAAACAATGAACAAGATGGCAATAGAAATTTCTTACATATTAACACGTGCTTTAAATATAGTGGATTAAAGTAGCCAATCAAAAGATGGAGAGCGGCTGAATGGATTTCAAAATTAAAAAGAAAAAACTAGATCCAACTATATGCTGCACACAAGAGCCACACTCTAGCATTAAAAACACATATAGACTGAAAGTGAAG
>NW_028090651.1:0-721 GCF_014824575.4 Sturnira hondurensis | reverse complement strand
AGACACAGCCAAAGAACAGAAAATTGAATTATATGGAAGTCCGACAACCACTAACCATTCAACCAGGACGTAAGAGGGGTGGAGCCAGCAGCAGAGCAGGATAGGGCAGAAAAGATCCCCAGACCTAGGCACGCAAGTAGCCCAGACCCAGGGTGTGGGGCAGACTGACCACGGTTGCACATTCTCTCACAGTGAGACGGACCACACAGGCCCCAGGGGGCGAACCCAGTAGAGGGCTAATGGCGGTGGCGCACTCGCATGCAATGGGATGAAATGCACGGGCCCAGGTGACAGTGGCAGCTGTGGCACCGGCCACCTGTGGGGGCAGTGGTGGGAGGCGGCAGACGGGACACCATTGTTCCTCTTTGACCCCGACCCCACATACAGAGTCACAACCCAGAGACTGAGTTGCCCTGCTCTGGTGAACACCTAGGGCTCCGATCCTGCTACGTAACAGGCATGAACAGCCCAAAAGATGGCGCAAGAAGAACTCAAAGTTCCAGAGCCGATAACTGTAAATGACCGAGAGGTTGCCAGCCTCTCAGAAGCACAGTTCAAGACACTGTTTATCAGGATGCTCACAGAACTGGTTGATTATAGTCAAAAATTAGAGGAACATCTGAAGGCTAAACTAATTGAAATGAAGGGAGATGCACAGGAAACCAACGATGATGGAAAGGAAACTGGGACTCAAATCAATGGAATGGACCAGAAGGAAGAA
>NW_028090650.1:0-2788 GCF_014824575.4 Sturnira hondurensis | reverse complement strand
CCGTCAACCCCACTGCCGTTCCAATGTCAAGTGATGGGTGGGCGCTGGCTCTCCCCCACGGCACAGCGAACTTCCCACAGGCAGCCCCCTTAGAGAGTGAGCGAAGAATGAAACAAGAGAGAAGGGGCGGGGGGAACTAGTGCTCGGTCTCTCCCGACAGGCAGTCCTTGCCTGGCTGCACCTTGACTCATTACAATTCACAGATACTGAGTTTGTTACAAACGGAAGGGGAGACCAGGCCCGGCAAAAAGACCAGGGCCCCACGAAGGCCCAGAGGGTGGCGTTCTCTGGCAGTGAAGTACCCCCATGACAGTGTTCGCATTGTTACACACCGCTGTGCGGAACACTGAACAGTAGAGTGGGGACAGAACTTTCATAAGCGTTGGAAAACAATTTTAAATTGATGCAACTCCCTTTATCGCGATGGCTGCTTTGCTGCGGCGGCCCGGACATGCACCTGGTGGCCCGACGTCTGCCTGCGCGCGCAGAGCTCTTTGTGTGGCAGTTTGCTCCCTCCGCGTGAAAGGGAAGAGCGTTTGGCGCATGAGGCAGAAAAGGGCAAAGCTCGTCTCCTGAGAGCGATGTGCAAAGGTCCTCCAGGGGAGGCACCTGGGAAGAACTCTCTCGCCCCAGTTTCCCAATCATCCGAAATGAAAACACGAACCCTCCACTGCCTCCCCGGGCAGCTGCCGGCCTCTGCACGAGGCAGCAGGTCAGGGTGGGGTGGGCGCTGCCTGGGGACCCTGCAGGGGGAGGTAGGAGGGCTCGGCTGGGAAGCCACAGCGAAAAACAGATGTGGCAGTTACACCTGGATGTTCACCTCTTTTGAGCCCTGGGGGCTCTTGGAGGCTCTCCAGAAGGGGAACGCCTGGGTCCCCCACGGCCTGGATGGCTGCCACACAACTTCGCTCCCTGCTGAAACCTTGGGCAGGACAGTCAGCGCTGCGAGGGACACGCAGACCCCATGCGGGGTGGGGGTGGGGGCAGGCTCCTGCTGTCACACGCTGCCTTCCTGAGCCCCTGCATTGCCACCTTTCCTGCCTCTTCCTGGAGGGATGCTTGTCTTCTGCGAGCTGCTCTGGTCCAGCACCCAGGGGCGACCCAGACACCCGGGTCCCGGCACGTGGGGTGGGATGACACAGTGAAATGTTCAGGCAACAGCAAATCCTGAATGGAGAAGTCACAGGATGAGGACTCTCCACTCTGATTCGAGATGTTACCAAGTCCAAGGGCACAATGTTGAAAGAAGAACGAGGAGGGGGGGACCGGCTTTACTTTGGGTACCTCCTTTTTTACGGGAGGCATCAACCTCCTAGCAACCCAGCTTGTTTTGCAGTCATTTATTTATTTATGGTTTTTATTTTTTAAATATTTGATTGAATTTATTGGAGAGGCGTTGGTTGATAAAATGACATAGTTTTCAGGTGTGGGGTCCTTTAGTCCATCCCCTGTATGTCGTATCATGTGTTCACCCCCCAGCTCAAGTCTCTTCCCATCAGCATTTAGCCCCCTTTACCCTCTCTGCCTCCCCACNTTTACTTTGGGTACCTCCTTTTTTACGGGAGGCATCAACCTCCTAGCAACCCAGCTTGTTTTGCAGTCATTTATTTATTTATGATTTTTATTTTTTAAATATTTGATTGAATTTATTGGAGAGGCGTTGGTTGATAAAATGACATAGGTTTCAGGTGTGGGGTCCTTTAGCCCATCCCCTGTATGTCGTATCGTGTGTTCACCCCCCAGCTCGTCTCTTCCCATCAGCATTTAGCCCCCTTTACCCTCTCTGCCTCCCCACCCGCTTCCCTCTGGTGGTCACCATGCTGCTGTGTGGGGGGGTTCTTTTTGTTTGTTTGCTTAATCTCTTCACCTAGTTTGCCCAGCCCCCAATCCCCCACCCCTCTGACAGCTGTCAGTCTGTTCCCTGTATCTGTGGGTCTGTTTCGATGTTTATTTTTTTGTTTATTCTGCTCATTAGAGTGCACATATAGGTGACTTCTTTTCTTTGCATTTTCCTTAGATCAAGTTCCACAGAGCCCGAATGACTTAGGACACCTTGGCTGTACTGCACGCAGCTGTGGAGATCAGCAACACAACCATCAGTCGTGAAAGGTAACGATAATATCGATCCCTTCCACCTCAGACTCCTTTCAAATGACTCCCAGACACACGGCAACGGACCAGGTGTCACCAGCGTGTGCTCCAAAGTGTCGCGCTGGGCTGGTCACAGGACTTCACTGTGGTCGTATGCTCACAATCAACCAGATTGGAAAATAACCTCTGGCAATTTAATGAATACATGGACTTTTGAATTTATAAACCAGGGCCGCCTTTCCTGTAAGCGGGGGTCCCGGATGAGTGCTTTGAAATGAATTAAATGCATCTTCCTTTGGAGTGATTATCCTTTATTTTGGACGAAGGGCAACAGCAAACATAAAACCTCCTGTAGTCATGTCCTGTTCCTCTTCCGCCCCCCCTCCAGGGATTGAAGCTGCCCTCTTGTTTTTAAAAAACGATCACTGTCCCTTTAAATAATAACAAACCTTCTCCTCATTCTCTCCATCTGCAGCTGCAAAGGGACTGTGGGCCTTGGTCTACAGTCGCCGCCCATTTCACCTCCTGGGAGAATCGCAATGGACCCGGCCCCGGGCCCTGTGCTAAGAACCCAGTTCGTGTCACAAGAGGAGCGTCTCTGCGAGACCTAGTGTCAAGGGAAGGCAGAGCCCGCTGTGAGAAAGGACCTTAAGGAAACCCTGACCTCGCCAAAGATGACCTTTCTCCCGCAAGACTT
>NW_028090649.1:0-619 GCF_014824575.4 Sturnira hondurensis | reverse complement strand
AACCCTCTGGGGACTGCAAAATAATCTTTACAAAGTGTAGACTCAGTGATTTATTAGTAGTGCAATGCACCTCCCTAACGTGAAACAATCTACTTTTCGGTTTCACTTGAAAACGTCCTTGTGCTTGTGCAAATGTACCATAATTTCTTGATCCATTCATTTCCTCATGGGCACTTAAGTTGGTCGCAGCATTCGGTATTGTAGACTATTGTGTTTATTAACATTTGGGTACATTGGTTCTATTCAGTTGGTGTGTCAGAGTTCTTAGTTTAAAACGAGCTCCTAACTTTGGGTACAGCGTGGATGGATCTGGAGAGCATTCTGGTAGTGAAATGAGCCAGGTGGTGAAACACAAATACCATATGATCTCACCTTAAAGAGGATATGAATCATCAAAAGAAACAAGGAGGTAAAATATAAAGAGAAACATTGAAATAAAGAACAAACTGACAGCCCTGGCTGGTGTAGCTCAGTGGATTGAGCGTGGGCCTGCGAACCAGACAATGGCGTTTCGATTTCCAGTCAGGGCACATGCCTGGGTTGCAGGCCAGTTCCCAGCAGGGGACTCACAAGAGGCAACCATACATTTGTATTTCTCTCCTTCTTTCCTTCCCTTCCC
>NW_028090648.1:0-1621 GCF_014824575.4 Sturnira hondurensis | reverse complement strand
TGGCCCCTTGGAGGTGACAGAAAGGTCTCTCCCTATGGCCGCGGATGCCACCAACCATGGGGTGCATGAACCAGCACAGGGGGCCCCTGCCCATGTTCACCGACGAACGCGTGCCCCACGTTCACACGGGAAGGAACCGTGGGATCCTCACGGTAATGACATGGGCGGTAGCTGTGATCACAGAGCCTTTCCTGTGGGCTGGGTGCGGAGTGGGGCTCTTTCCAGGCACCATCGTTCATTCCTTGCCGTAACTGTATAAAGTAGGAGCCCTTACTGTCTCCATACCTGAAGTCACCGACGCTTAGAGAAGTCAGGAAGCCCACCGCAGCTCACGCAGACAGCGAGCCACGGAGCACGTCACAGCCTCGTGCATGTCGATGCTCCGTCTCCATGCTCATCGGGGTCCCCACACCAGGTAGCCTTGCCCATGGCGCCCAGGACACACTCCTAGTCTTACCGATGACATGATGCCCATGTCATGAAAACCCTCCCCATCAGCCCAGCTAACCCTGGTCCCTGGGTGTTCCACATCCAGCCTGACAGGACAGCCTTTGGATGTAGTGACAGGCCCGCCTGCAAGTGCACCCAACACCCTCCACTGCGTCCCTCTCTAAACCCAGGGGGCTGTTTGGTGAAACGATCGTGTTCCCTGAGTGCCCCACTCCTCCCATGGTGACTGCAGCACCAGAGGACCCACTGACCTCTGCCCCTCCCTCCCTGCGACCTCATTTGCCTGTTTGCACAGCCCCTCACACCCGCTGCCCACCGGGCCTGGCTGAGGAGCCAGCCTTCCTCATCAGGGGGAGAAAACAGTCAGAGAGGGTTCTGGCTTCATCAGCTCCACGTGGGGTGTTGGGATGTGTGTTGTGTGTTCCCAGCACTTCATCACACTCGGTTACTGCCTTATCTTTATTCATTTTGGCAAATTAAATTAGCACTGTCTCTCCAATCTTTGTTCTCCAGGAGGAATTAAACAACGGTGGCAAAGACGGAGAAAACTGGCCACAAAGGGGGCGTTTGATGTGTTTTCAGCCTTGGCTCCCTGCCTCTTAAAGGCCCGCTGCCCTGCAAGGCCCGGGCAGGCAGGCCCTCTGGGGATGGGGTCTGGGGTGCTCTGGATGGGACATTTGTCTCTTTTTCCTTCTTTATTCCCAGAGGGGAGTCAGCAACTCTTTTCTCATTCTGCTTACCGAGGAGCAGGAGCGTTTGTGAGAAGCAGGTACCGTGGTCACCATCTCACGGAGATGGGTGTTAGGTCACAGACTGGCCACCTGACAAGCAGTCACACAGCCAGTCAGGGGCCTTAGGGCTGGGCCACCTGCCTTCCCCATGGGGGCTGTGTCTTGCCCATGGTGGGTGCCTGGCAGAGGCTTGCTGAGGGGACGTGGGCTGTGCCCACCTCCAGTCTCTGGGGCTCAGAAGCAGCAGAGAGAACCAAGGGGCTCTGAGGCCTGGGCTCAGCGAGCAAATGTCAGGCAGGTCTCCTTCCATCAGTGCTCTGGTTCAAGGTGAAGATGGAGGACAGGACTTCCATCCGCCCCTAGCTCATCTCACCCACATGTGATGGCGAAAACGCTGGGCCAGAGCACAAGTCTTGCCTCTTCTGCTTCCTGTGTGACCT
>NW_028090647.1:0-832 GCF_014824575.4 Sturnira hondurensis | reverse complement strand
TTCCATTTCTGGAAGTCCATTCTGAGAAAATACTCTTTAATTCTGACAAAACCTTATTACAGTTATATATTGCTTCATTATTTAACATTAGACATCATTATAAAATAGATTGATTACAACACACAGAATGAAATGTTATGTATCCATGAAAAAACATAATGTTCTTGAAGAGTTTTGTTGCTAAGGAAATTATTGTGCTGTAATGTCAAGGATAAGAAGCAAGACAGGACATACGTGTGTGCACATGCTCACGTTACATGGCATCAACAGTGTAAAGTAGGTAGAAAAACGTCTGGAAGGAAACCAAACTATTACCGAAAGTTTCACTTAGTTTTCTGTTAGGGCATTTATAGCATTAAAAANTAATTTAATGCTATGGTATACAATATTTTTTCCCTTTAAAAGCAGAGTATATAACACTCAAGCTTGAGAAACTTTGAATTAGAGCTCTGAACAGAAATGAGTCTGGAGCTAAAAATTTTGGAGTCATGAGTATTTCAGCAGAGGTCAGTTCATAGGATGAGATATCTGAGATGAGCCTGCAGTGCGAGACAAGACAAGAGTCAAGGGTTGAATCCTGGGAAACCCCAACATTTAGGGAATGAGTGAGGAAGACAAGCCAAGGAAAAGAATAAGCTTATGGCAGAAATCAGTGCGAGATAATTTTATGGATTAGAAGGGTGGTACTGAGAGAGGGAGTGATAAAGCTGAGAAGCATTCTGAATGAACTTGAGTTGTACATTGCATGTAAGAGATAGGGTACTGGGAAAAGCCAAAGATTACAGGAAGTTATTGAACTTGGAAGATGGAAGAATGCTGACACCAAAGGGAG
>NW_028090646.1:0-534 GCF_014824575.4 Sturnira hondurensis | reverse complement strand
TTGGACCCTCTGGCCCTGCTTATACCTGATCCTGGATATTCTACCTCCATCTTAGAATTGATGCCTTTTGTGCCTGACCAACCTTATGACTTGGTGGATCTGATAAAAACCCTCGTGATGAATAGTTCGACTGCATGGTCACTTGCTATCTTATAGTCAGAAGTTCTATCACTACCAGGGTCCAGTAGCATGCAAGGATCTCTCTCTCTCTCTCTCTCTCTCTCCCCCCTCTCACTCCTTTTCCCTTGGTTTCAGAAACAAATCTTTTATTTCCACCTTTCCAGTTCTTGCTCATCCATGTGGATGAGCAAGATATTATGATATAGTGAACATACTATGTTCTGTCGACTGCCCAGATGGTCCTGGTCTCTTCAGGCTATTGAGACAGGGGATGGGGGAGTTCATTTTAACTTGAGGTGAGACCATAAATGTATACTATTGTCTGCCCCATTTGAATTGCTTCCAATTTTCCTCTCTGATAGAGATGGAAAAGAGTTAATGCATTAGGTTAATGCCCTTATACCATGCACCTGA
>NW_028090645.1:0-1565 GCF_014824575.4 Sturnira hondurensis | reverse complement strand
GATTTCTTGTGCGTCAGAAATAATGCGCTGACATCAACAGGAAGGCAAGACATTCCACCTACAAAAGGATGGCATGCAAGTACATGAAGACCTAGATCACAGTTTGTGTTTTTTAATCAGTGTAGTGTTTTTTTAACTTTTTATTTATTTATTTTTAGAGAGAGGGGAAGGGAGGGAGAAAGAGAGGGAAAGAAACATCAATGTGTGGTTGCCTCTTGGGTGACTCAGTGCCATGAACCAGGGAACCTAACTCACAACACAGGCATGTGTCCTGACTGGTAATGGAACCAGTGACTGTGGTTTGCAAGCTGGCGCTCAATCCACTGAGCTATAACAGCCAGCACAATCAAATGTGATAAAATTAAGGTATATATTGTTATTCTTTACATAGTGCGATTGCACATTTAACAGACTACATTATGCATTAAGGAGCCAACAAATGAGTGTGAAAGCTTTATTGGCATATTTAGTTTGGGGTCTGGAAGTTTACATAAAATTTCTGGGCTGAATTTCTAGAATTGCATGTCTTTGATGTCTTCAACATGTACTCCATTGTAACAATGTATAATTTAAGTCAGAGACACACGATGAAGTCAGAGTGGACTGTAGTCACACAGCTGTTCAGGCAGAGCTCAGACTTCTCGCTGCATCAGACACAGATGCGCTTCAACATTAGTGTATGTGGTATTACATTCACTTTGCATTGTGGGTCTAACTGAGGCAGGATGGTAGCGTTAGGACTGGCGTAACCTCCCCCAACCACCTTCTGCTTGAAAGAGCCACATGCTAGATGGGCTCAAATGGACCCAGGATGTCTGAAGATCAGAAAGTGGTGCAGATCCTTAAGAAAGATTACGAAAACCAACATTTTAAAATAAGGTGGCGGCGGCGGTAGGGCGGGGAGCCTTGCAGGCACGCCAGAGACTACCTCGCCCAAGAAGTGATGCCCGCTGGAGGGCGACAGAGCGCATTTAGTATTCCGAGAATATTCTTGGGGTCTGTAAATCCACTCCTGGAGTCCGGGGGTTAAATGCAGCATCCCAGTCTTGGAGTGCAAGAACTACATTACCCAGGAGGCGGACGTGGAATACAGGGACAACGAGCCAATGAACGCTCCTTAAAAGCATTTCCGTTTGGACACTCAAGTAGGACAGGACTCAGGTCCTCAGTGGCGGGCATTTCCTCTTCTCCCAGTGTGTGTGAGAACTAAGTCAGCATCTTGGGTCTCAAAATCCAATGGAGAAGGTGGGAGAGTAATGGTCACGGCAGCATATTGGATGCCAGGTGATGCTGCGGGGGAGTGAGGCGCCAGGGCGGAGACAGGAGCTCGGTAAACCAGGGACACCCGCCTTGCGCGCCACTGGGGCCCCTCACTGCCCACCGAGTCCGATGGCGGAGGCCATGTGGAGGCACCTGGCTGAGGTGAGTGGCGTCCCGGGCCCTCCCCTCACACCACTGAGGCCTGCAGCCCCGGTGCGGGGCGTCGGGCCCCGCGAGAGTCTGGCGGGTTATGGAAGGGTGGCCCGGGAGGGCGCGCCCTGTGAACAGGTACAGAGGCACCTGAG
>NW_028090644.1:0-990 GCF_014824575.4 Sturnira hondurensis | reverse complement strand
GTTTCCCTTCGCTTCCGGGCAGCCTCGCTCCTTGTCGTTCGTTTGGTTCCTCCGTCGTGTACAGATGTCGATCCTGCCGTTTGTTTCAGATCCAATCCATGAAAGCAGGTGTCTTTCTCTTGCATGTTCAATCCTTTCGTCTCCTTTGGGGGGCAAAGGCGTTATTCAGATTTCCCAGACTTTTCCGTTCATCCCCCAGCCGTCTCCACCATCTTTGAAATCGTAGGCCGCAGACAGAAGCTGCATCTGAAAAGAGAATCGCTGAGTTCCGAGCGCTGGGGGTAACTCAGCCTTTCTCTGGGGGAGCTAACGCCTGCATGCCTGACCGCTTCTGCCCATGGGGTGGCCGGCTGGCTGTCTTGCGTACCTCTCTAAGGACGGGCCTCTCCTGATGTGCACATGCAAACTCATATACATACACGCATACCCGTGTGACACTCACTTCTCCAAACGCCCCTTTTCTAGGTGACCCTGGAACGAGGCGTCTGTCTCAGACCCAGGGCCGCTCACTCGGTGGGAGAAGGGGTTTGCCGCTCAGCACTCAGCCTTTGTCTCTCTTCCCACGTAATGGCATAACACTGCCATTCCCTTTCTTTTCTTTTTGTTTTTTTTTTTAAAGATTTTATTTATTTTTATTTTTTATTTATTATTTTTTAAAATATTTTATTTATTTATCTTTAGAGGGGAAGGGAAGGAGAGAGGAAGGAAACATCAATGTATGGTTGCTTCTGGTACATCCCCTGCAGGGAACTGGCCCCTGCCGGAAACTGGCCTGCAACCCAAGCATGTGCCCTGACTGGGAATCGAACCGCGATCGTCTCGTTCGCAGGCCTGCGCTCAATCCACTGAGCTACACCAGCCAGGAGATTTTATTTATTTTTAGAGAGAGAGGATAGGAGGGAGAAAGAGAGGGAGAGAAAAGAAAGGGTTGCCTCTTGTGCGCCTCCTACTGGGGACCCAGGCGTGTGCCCCGACTGGGAATCAAGCCAG
>NW_028090643.1:0-1138 GCF_014824575.4 Sturnira hondurensis | reverse complement strand
AGCAGCAGCAGCAACAAAACCAAGATGGGAGGGACACTCCTCACTCCTGCAGCAGAGTCAAGGCCATTATCATTTTCCCTGCTTCCTCTGCAAGTCATTCTTGATTCTCATCAGCCTGTGGCATGGCTGTGGCTGGTCTAAGCTGCTTGCTGAATGGGGGACTCACTGAGGGGTCTGAGAACTTGCTTAGCTGGTATCTACTAACACCATCCACTCGTGGCTTACCAACGCTGTCCTAGTGATTTCTCTGAATTGCAGGCACACTCCCCACCATCCCTCTATTTCTGAAAGCAGCATAATTACCACCGCCAGTGTAGTAATTCTCATTTAACTCAAGACCTATGGACAAAGAGAACCATAAATGACTCTGATGGCTCTGGCATTAGATCAGGTGGAACCCTCATTGTATCACCTGGTAGAAGGTCCCCCACTGGGAACCAGCATCTTTAACCTGGCATACTCCCAAATTGAGCAAATAAGAAACACAAATTCCCCAAGTGTGCACCCGGGAGTGAGGATGTGACAGGTGCAATGGATGGCTTATCTGTACCCTTGAACACCCCAGTGCTCAGCCTGACTTCCAGCTGCCAGCATTTTCATGACTGTGCCTGAGAGCTGGGGAACTGATGTTAGCCTCCAGGAGCAGTTCTCAGCAAGTTACTGGGATCACCTGTGCATGTCCCACAGCCCTCGTTCCCTGATGGCGTAACTCTGAGCCATAGGTTTTATGTGAACTCACATAGGAATGAAGCCTAATGTGCAGAGTGAAAAAGCTCATTCGAAGGCAGCATGTATTGGCTCTCTTCCTTCTCCATTCACTTCCTCACACCCTTACCTGTGCCCTTTGCTTCTTGAATAAATTGAGGTGTTGGGATCCTTGCCTCAGTTTCACTATCTGGAGAAACTCACATTAAGTCAAAGAGTTTACTTGTATTTCTAGCCCTTGGTAATTTGAGCCCAATATTATAGCTATTAAGATCTTGACACCACGAAGCTGTTATGCATTAAAAAACCATATCAAGCCCTGGCTGGTGTAGCTCAGTGGATTGAGCACAGGCCTGCGAACCAGACGATCGCGGTTCGATACCCAGTCAGGGCACATGCCTGGGTTGCAGGCCAGTTCCTTGCAGGCCAACTA
>NW_028090642.1:0-737 GCF_014824575.4 Sturnira hondurensis | reverse complement strand
GGATTTGGAATGAGGTCCAGAACTCAAGGTGTCCAGGAAACATTAATATATCATCACCCCTTTCCCCCCAATACGTGTGAGTTGGGGGAAGGGACAAATTGAGCAGGGCCATTGAGAGTTGCTTTGTAGAGCAAAGGCTTTTCAGCTAAGCTCTGGCATGTCCATTTAACATATCTATAACCTTTAACTGGTTCCATAGATATGTTAAATAGCTGTGGCCATGCTCTGAGCCAGGGGGATAGAGAGGGACTTCTCCCCCAAGAAGTTACTGGGAGGCAGGTCTCTTAGGTTACGGTGCCTGCATGAGAGCTTGGAGATGATTGGCTCCATGACATGGGGCCATACCTGGCCAGACTCATGATGACAGCCCAGTAAACTTGGAATAATACAGGAGTGCTGGCAAGTGTAGCTCACTGTAGGAGAAGTCGGAAACAGGGCTGCAGAGGAGAACTGAGGAGGGGATTTAAAACCCAGACTCGGCAGCCATTGGGGGAGCCATGTGGCTTTGCCAGGATGGGGAACCCTGCAGCTATGCAAGAGGAGAGAAAGCCACACACATCTGGCAGATTGGGAACCCTTGCAGCCATGTGAAGGGGAGAGAGCCACAAGGCTTTGCCAGAGTGGGGACCCCCGCAGCTTTAGTTCAGGGAACCACCATGTGGCTTTAGCAAAGAATCGCCACTCGGCTTTGCCAGAGCGGCAACCCTACCCTCTCCAAAGCTTTGCGGGGAGATCTA
>NW_028090641.1:0-1281 GCF_014824575.4 Sturnira hondurensis | reverse complement strand
ACACTGCAAGTTCTTCATAACATCAACCATGATCACAAGTTTTTTTTGGTGACAATACCATCATTAATTTCAACTTTACTCCAGAATTTTATGTTTAAGCCTAGAATATGCAATAGCACAGAGCCTAAAAGTTTTAAATAATAATAAGGTTAGTACCAAATGTCATTTCTTTTTTAAATTTAATTCTTGTTCAAGTACAGTTTTCTGTCATATATTCCCTGCCCTGCCCCGCCGTGTTCCCCACCTCCCTCCCATTTCCACCCCCTACATTTTAACTGTCCATGTGTCCTTTACACTTGTTCATGTGAGTCCATCCTCTTTTCCCCTATGATTTAATTGTCCATGTGTCCTTTATACTTGTTCATGTGAGTCCATCCCCTTTTCCCCTATGATTCTCTCCCCTCTCCCCTCTGGACCTCGTCAGCACGTTCTGTATTTCAGTGTCATTGCTTATATTTTGCTTGCTTATTTGTTTTGTTGTTTAGATTCCTGTTAAAGGTGAGATCATATGGTATTTGTCTTTCACCGCCTGGTTTATTTCGCTCAACATAATGCTTTCCAGTTCCATCCATGATGTTGCAAGGTGTAGGAGCTCCTTCTTCCTTTCCCAGCATAGAATTCCATTGTGTAAATGTACAATAGCTTTCTGATCCAGTCATTTACCGATGGGCATCTAGGTTGCTTCCAACTCTTGGCTACTGTAAATTGTGCTGCTATGAACATCGGGGTGCATAGGTTCTTTTGGGTTGGTGTTTTAGGGTTAGGATATACCCCCAACAGTGGAATTGCTGGGTCAAAAGGCACGTTCCTTTTTAGTTTTCTTACAAAATTCCATACTGTTTTCCATAGTGGTTGTACCAGTCTGCAATCCCACCAACAGTGAACTAGGGTCCCCTTTTCCCCACAGCCTCTCCAGCACTTGTTGTTTCTTTGTTTATGATAGCCATTCTGACTGGTGTTAAGTAGTATCTCATTGTGGTTTTAATTTGCATCTCTCTGACAGTTAGTAATATCGAGCATCTCTTCATGTGTCTCTGGATCCTCTGTATGTCCTCCTTGGAGCAATGTCTGTTCAAGACCTTTGCTCATTTTTTAATTGGGTTTTCTCGTCTTCTTTGAGTGCAGTCCAGTGAGTTTTTTTGTATATTTTGGAGATTAAACCTTAGTCTAAGGTATCAGTGGCAAACATGTTTTCCCAAGCTGTTGCTTCTCTTTTTATCTTGATGCTATTCCCCTTAGCCATGCAGAAGCTTTTAATTTTGATGAGATTCCATTTGTTTA
>NW_028090640.1:0-537 GCF_014824575.4 Sturnira hondurensis | reverse complement strand
GGAATTAAGTTCTAAAGGTTTAAATTATTTTACATAAGAACTATTTTATCCAAAGGTTACTTATCAATCAACTCTGCGAGATTTCTTACCTTACTTTAGCATTTCCTATAGGTGGCACTTGAATCATGATGCTTATTTTTCCCAACTGCAAAAAGAACCACCTATCATGCTGATATTGTACTCTGCATTCTGTAGGTCCTAAGAAACACTTCCTTGCTCCTAAACAGGTTCAGTAGCTAAGGGCTAAATTATGTGGGACTCTTTTCCAGAAAATAATTATGATTTACTCAAGAATGTTCCTTTTTTGAAAACACTCATTTCATTCTCTGTGAAGAATATTTAATATTGAGATTATTTAATAAATGTTTTTCATGCCATTTTTAGGTATTCATGTCTTACCAAGCTCACAAAATAATTGGTGACCACAAGTCAAGTAATAAAAAAATAAATAAAACATGCATAAAAATAACAATTGCATGTGTTAAATTATTCAAATTCAAATAAAATCACATATAATTTAAACATACTTAATGTACT
>NW_028090639.1:0-802 GCF_014824575.4 Sturnira hondurensis | reverse complement strand
GAAGTTTTCTTTCTTTGTTGTGTCTCTGTCTGGTTTTGGAATTAGGATGATGGTGGCTTCATAAAAAGAGTTGGGGAGTTTTCCCTCCTTTTGAATTTTTTGAAATAGTCTGTGAAGAATCGGGATTAGTTCTTCCTTAAAAGCTTTGTAGAATTCTGCTGTGAAACCATCTGGTCCAGGGCTTTTGTGTGGTGGGAGTTTTTTGATTACTTCTTCAATTTCCGCTGCCGTTATTGACCTGTTCAGGTTTTCTGCTTCTTCTTCATTGAGTTTTGGAAGATTATATTTTTCTAGAAATTTGTCCATTTCACCTAGGTTTTCCAATTTCTTAGCATACAGCTCTGCATAGTAATTTCTTACAGTCTCTTCTATTTCTGTGGTATCAGTTGTAATCTCTCCGCTTTCATTTCTGATTGTGTTTATTTGGGCCCTCTCTCTTTTTTTCTTGATGAGCCTACTTAAAGGTTTATCTATTTTGTTTATCTTTTCAAAAAACCAACTCCTGGATTCATTGATCTTTAGAATTGTGCTTTTAGTCTCTATGTCATTTAATTCTGCTCTGATCTTGGTTAATTCCTTCCTTGTACTTGCTCTGGGCTGTCTCTCTTCTTGTTCCTCAAGTTCTTGGAGACGTCGGGTTAGGTTGTTTGTTTGAGATGTTTCTATTTTCTTCAGGTAAGCCTGTATTGCTATGAACTTCCCTCTCAGGACTGCCTTGGCCGTGTCCCATAAGTTTTGGGTTGTGGTGATTTCATTTTCATTTGTTTCCAGAAACTTTTTTATTTCTTCCCTGATTTCTATC
>NW_028090638.1:0-546 GCF_014824575.4 Sturnira hondurensis | reverse complement strand
ACTTTGCCAGAGGAGGGCAGTAGCTCCTTGCTTGGGGTTCTTCTCCATTCCCATCTTCTGCTAATCAGTTCTTCCCCAAACTGGGGCTCTACCTGTGGAATCCCACCCTTCCTTCTACTACCGCCCGAGGGGTCTTTGTCACCTCTCGCTGGGACTCTTTCCGACCCGGGCCCCTTGCCAACAGTGTCGCCCAATCCCGCCTCACCTTTCCCTCAGCTGTCAGAAATAACCTCATCAAAATAGTTGACAAATTAATTCCAGATCAAAGACCTCTCCTGCTTCCCAAAACGTACCGATAAGATCAAAGCCCACACTTTCTGGCATGAAATTCAAGGCATTTCACAATCTTGCCTGAGGTCTCTCTCTGCGTCTTTCTTATCACCAGCCCCCTTCCTTACACACGGCCTCTGCCCCAACCACAGAGAATGTCCCATTGTTGAATGCAATATGCCTACCCTCCCAGAAAGCCGTAATTTGGTGGCGGCTGTCTTCTCTGCCTGGCCTATCTTCACCCGCTCCTCCTTACCTGCCAATCTCCCTCCTTCT
>NW_028090637.1:0-1348 GCF_014824575.4 Sturnira hondurensis | reverse complement strand
CAGACGGTCACAGTGTTGTTTTCAGCAGTGCCAGGGTAGAGGGTGGGCATGTCCCAGTCCACCCTTTGCCTCTCCTGTTCCCCTAAGGAGTCCTCTTCTGTCCCAGAGTCTGGAACAAGTGAGCTGTGTAAGTAAAGGGACCGTTCCTTAGCCAGTTAGAGTCTAAACCTGGACGACAGGATGCTTGGGAAGAGCTGTTCTGCTTCAGCAGGTTTCCAGGGTCACGGAGAGCTAAATAGACACCTCATTCGCTGTGAGCCCTCGTTGCGGGAAGTGCCCAGGGACGCACTTGCGGGCCTTCCTGAGTGGAACTTCAAGGTCGTCATTGCACCTATTGGGGCCTCCTCCCACCCTCAAGGTCGGCACTGTGAGTGGTGGCGCCTGTCCCATGGCGCTGCAGCCCTAGAAGGCAGAGGAAGCACCGACCCCAGGACCTTGCCTGGTATTGCCTTTTTTGCAAAAATCTCTATTTCTTGTTTCTGTGGCTTCTTGGAATCTAGGACTGGAGCTCATCAGGGAACAATAAGGAATTAATTTAGCGAAGGTTCAGGTTGTTTTGATTCTGATCAGTCCATGGCCTCCTGGAAAAGATAAGGGACAGAATCGCGTTTGGTACCCCATGGGAGCCAGGCTTTGTGCTTGGTGCTTGTGTTTTCCCTTTCACCTCATCCCCCAGTGAGGTGATGGAGACATTTGTGTTTCCATTTTGGTTTCCCCGGGTGTTTGGCGGCCTTGACAGTGGCAAGCCAGCTCAGTGGGTGGGAACCTGGCCCTGGCCCCGGGGTTGGAGCCCAGGTCTCTCAGACGTCCCGTGTCTCCAGTTCCCATTTTCCCATTGTATTGCTTCCTGCGTGGAAAAGGCGGCTGGAGAGTGAGGACCTGCTCTGTGTCCGGTGTGGCTCACGCCGAGTCTGCCGCTCTGTGTCTTCACTGAACAGAAAGGATCTTCGGTGCGGTTCTGCGGTGCGGTCCTGCGGGGCGGCTCGTGGTTGGGAGGCCTGCGCCCGGAGGTGCCCAGTAAGGCACTTGCACCGAGGCCACGCCCTCCGGGGAGGGGCCGAGGCTCCCGGAGAGTGCATCCCTTAAGTGTTACTGTCTCTTCCTGATTAAATATTGATGCTTTAGCACTTAGTATTTTCCAAAGAGCTTCGTGTTCGCTGTTGCTGTTTCCCACACACTCTAGTTGGTACAGGAGCTTTTATTTGGGGGACACAGAAGGGGAAGAATACTCGAGGGCTGGCGCTGTGCCCGGACCGTGTTGGACGCGTGGTGTGGGTGATGTCCCTTCACCTCCCCCGCGGGCCTGGGAGGAGGGCGTTGCTTTGCCGTTTGGTAAATGGAGTGACTC
>NW_028090636.1:0-739 GCF_014824575.4 Sturnira hondurensis | reverse complement strand
ACTCTCGCAGGATACCAGCCCCCAGGAGGCGTTTAAGGTGCCGGGCTATCCCCTGTCTCGCTCGCGCGGGCACAGGGTATTGCCGTACCCTTATCGGGCTGGCTGTGCTTTTCAGCTGGTCTACCACTGGGGGCTGGTGCACCGCCAATCCGGGGGGGTTGGACTCCGCCCATACCCTTGGTATCTCGGAGAGCATGTCCTGCGGGATTTCTTCCCCCTCCTTACCTTCTAGGAGGGTGGCAAGCAAATACTCCTCTGATATGGGTACAGTCACCTCCAGCTGGACTCCGGTTTCCCCTTCTAGGGGTCGACCCTCGTTAGGCCGGTCATTTCCCCTGAAGGTGATGGTGGCCTGGAGCTTTTGCAACAAGTCCCTCCCGAGCAGTGGATAGGGACATTCTGGAATGACTAAAAAAGAGTGCGTTATGGTGCCCAAGCCCAAATTTGTTACTCTAGCAATTGCCCAAGGATAGGCTTCTTCCTTGCCCGTTGCCCCTACTATTTTGGTAGTAGCCTTCTGGATTCTCCCTTGGGGTTGCTTTAAGACAGAGAAGGTGGCTCCCGTGTCGACTAGGAAATTTATTGGTTTTCCCTCAACATTTAGTGTGACCATGGGCTCTTGGGAGCCTACAGGGATGGAGCCCCGGCCTCGTCAGTCCAAAGTTTGGAGCAATACGGCGGGTCTCACCTCCTGCTCCATCTTCTTTGCTTGCAATTTTGGGCATTCTCGTTTCCAGTG
>NW_028090635.1:0-942 GCF_014824575.4 Sturnira hondurensis | reverse complement strand
GCCAGGCCGTGACACCCTTTCTAAGGAGTTAGTGACACGTGGTGTGAAGCTATTTTACAAAACAATCATATTCGTTACATAGAAGAGTTATCTCGTATAAGATGTGATCCTTTAACCATCACGTTCTTCATAAACGTCTAAATGTTAGCATCCCGTTTTGCTTCAGTAAAGTTCCTGGACAGAAATACCACCAAGAGCCGTCTGCCTGTGAGTGTGCACTCGGTGAAGCCAGAGGAAGTAAGAACTTCCTGGATCTCAGCACTGTCCCACTGTGATGCGTGTAACTGTGACACCCAGAAGGATGCACATAATATGACAGCAAAGGAAAAAGCAACTCATTGTTCCTAGGAGGGTCCTGGGAGCCGGCAGGGAAACACAAGGTCTGCACTAACGTTTGCTGGGTGGGTGGGGCCAGGAGCCCATCGGAGAGGAGGGTGGGGTCCGAACAGAAGGCAGGTGACTCTTCATTCTGCAAGGGCTCAAAGTGAACGGGATCAGAGCCACGGGGAGCAGGCGGAGGGGACTGTGGAGGGAGAGGACCTGAGATTAGGAAAAGCTCAGTTAGATAGAATATGGGCTGTAAAAGCAGTGGTGAAGTTACTTCAGGGTCTGTCGGTCTGTGCCCCAGAGGGTTGCCACGGGCTCCCACAGGCCAGACACCAGGTTGTCCACAATTCACGTTGCCCAACCCCTGCATCTGTATCAAGTGCTGCTGACACAACGCAGGGCCAAGACAGCACGAGCACTGCAGTCGCTGACGGTGGTGGGAATGAGCAGCGACGAGAGACGCTGCGGCTGGTTTGGAAAGTGATGTTCACTGTCGGGATGTCCATTCTGGGAGGGACAGAGGGATGTTCCAAGCCCTTACTCTGCACCAGAAGTGTGGTGGATGATAATAAATACACAGATGAGACCGGAAACCTGGTCCTTGCCACCAGAGAA
>NW_028090634.1:0-2561 GCF_014824575.4 Sturnira hondurensis | reverse complement strand
TGGCCTGCAGGGCCCCCTCAGTACGCCCAGAGCCCGAGGGTCCTCCTGCCACCAGCGTCCTTCACAGGCTGTCTAGGGAGCAGAGAGGACACAGTTGAGGCGCAGTGCTGGGTGGTCTGGCTGAGAGGATCACCTGTGCACCCTCAGAGGCGTGTGGAAATGTGTGTGACGCTGGCCCCAGGAGAAAGGCACGCTTTCATCTGTCCTCCAGGAGCCACTCTGCCCAGAGGGCACCCCCCGCTGCCATCCAGAGCACTCCGAGGGCTCATAGACACCCGGGACAGTGACGGGTGTCCCTTCCCCTGCCCCCATCACTGTCAGAGTGCAAATGAGGAGGGGGCACCTGGCCTCCAGGAGGGGTCTTGGGGGATGGGCTGCATGGACAAGGCCCCTCCAGACGGTTGTTGGGGGAGAGCCCTGGCCTCCCAGGGCAGAGTGGGACGGAGGGCAGGCTCCCAGGAGCCGGGTGCAGCGCCAGCTTGTCTCTAGAAACCGCCAGGCAAAGAGGGGGCCCTGGGAGTGTCTGGGCCTTTGCCATGGGCAGGGTGGGCGCCACTGGAGCTGGCCCCTCTGAGCGACATGCACCCATGCAACAGCGAGCTTGCTCTGTGCAGCCTTCTGTGTCTCTCACCAAGCCTTCGGGCTGCAGGCCCTTCAAGCACCCGCTTCCTCCTCCCTCTCAAACCCTCCCTGCAACTCCGAGGAGAGACGGTGGCCGTGGGGGCGCCTGGCTCGGTGGCCGACCATGCCCCATGGCCCCGCGGCCTGCCTGTCCTGTCCCGACTTTTCTCTCCCCCTCAGCTTTATAGGATCATCACCAAATAAAAATGTACACATTTAAAGTGTAAAACAGCATGTTTGATATCCTGGATTTTCCTCAGCTCCCTGGGGGCATCTAGAGATTAAAGAGGAGGCCATTGTCTGGCAGCGTTTTGAAGGCGTCCAAGTGGGTGTCACTTTGAAAGAACAACAGTGAAGTGTTCTCACTGTAAAAGCATTTGCATTGTCTGGTTAATTTGGGGAGTTGAATCAGGAGGAGACCCAAGTGATTGCTCCCTGCTTTGAGGTCAAAAGGGGGAGTGCAGGTGAGGTTCGATCCAGCAGGCTGTGATGAGAATTCTCAAGCACCGAGAATTCTCAGTGGGGGCATCCAGTGTCGCTCGGGGTGTCTGCTCTTTCTTGTGCACCTTGTGTACCTCGGAGGGGCCCAGGCCAAGCTGCACCTGACAGGTGCTCCAGAAACACTTGTCCCTACAGCAGAAAGGGCTGTCCCCATGCAGCAGGTGTGGGCTCGGCACCAGAGAACAGAAGTGGCTGTGTTGTCCTCTTTGGGGAGACGTGTTTTCCCCTCAGGCTCCTCTGACCCCAGGTCCTGCGGTGCCATCCGGAGGCCCCGCGAGGTGCCCCCTATCTGGGTTAGTGGGAGACGCCGCCCCTCCCCCCCCATCGACCCGCGCGGTCGACAGTCCAGCAGGAGACGCAGCAGCTTGTGCTTTTGCTTTTCTTCCGGCTTTGAAAAACGGGGTGAGGTCAAGGGGAAGGCGCAGGCTTCCCCACCACCCACTGCTTTGCAGGCTCCAGGCTGGGGGGGTGGGGGCACACTCATCCGAAGTGAGATGACGTCCACCCCGAAGGCAACAATAAAATCAGGGGGTATGAAGACTCGTCTTCCGCTCGCAGCAGCAGGTCGCTTCTCTTCCCGCCTGCCTCCTCCTCCGGCAGGACATGACAACTCCACGTGGGGTCGAAGGAAAGTTCCAGAAACATCTATTCTTCTGGGTAAACAGCTCCTTCCCCTCCTGAGGCCTTGCTGGTGTGGGGCCACGCAGGCCCTCTGAGGATACGGGGTCCCCCCCAAAAAGAGAGGCGAGCTGTATTGGATTGGTGAGGGGGTGAAGAGGCATAGGGGTCCTGTTACAGGCGGATTCTGTCGTCCCCCAAAAGACGCTGAGGTCCTAACCTCTGCCCCGTACCTGCGAACGCAACCTTTTAGAACTATGCCTTTACAGAGGTCATCTAGTTAAAATGGGGTCACCGGGGAGGACTCTAATCCAGTACGTCCACTGTCCTTACAAACGGGAATTCGCACGCATGGGACCAACACGCACCCCCGAAACATGCCCTCAGAGGGCCAAGGGGGGCGGCTGGGCCAGACGCTCCCTCGAGGCCTTCCTGCTGGTGCCCGCACCTTGGGCTTCCAGCCTTCAGTGCCAAGGCTGTGAACGTCGGCTGTGTAAGCTGCAGGGTCTAAGTGACTTGGGCACCCAGGGCAGAGAGAGAGCCCCCACGCCTCCGTCCTGCATGGAAGTTCTATTTGGCTTCTGCTGACGTGGCATGATGGTTCATCGGCAATCAGGTGAGTGGACAGGGCAGCCAGAACACTGTGACCATGGACCTCAGAGGCCAGGAGCCCAAACCACGGCCTCCAGGAGGCACCTGAGCTCAGAGTGAGTGGGCAAGGGCTTTCCTGCCCCGCAGCTGGACCCCCGAACGTTGGGACCGACGCAGTGACTCACGGCACACCTGTGCTCACCTGCCCCACCACCAGGTGAGGCAGAACT
>NW_028090633.1:0-580 GCF_014824575.4 Sturnira hondurensis | reverse complement strand
TCCCCTTTCATTGGCAATTCTTTGCTTGGTCCTCTGAAGCACTGCAATCTGCTACGTCTGTCTTAGACGACATCCACGTCTCATCTCATTTGCTCCACCCATGTGATGAAAGCATTGAGTCAAGGAATTACGGAGAAGGCTGGCTCCTGCCAGAGATTTCACCTCGTGGCCTGACTTGTTCTCCGAGTGTGAGCTGAAGGAGACAAAATACTGGGAGAGGCTCACTTATCATTATCTAGAAAATGAAAATGAAAATAACATATCTTTCTATTTTAAACCTCTCGGTTTTTAGTAAGAATAAAAGATTGGTGATATTTAGTATTGGTGAAGGTGTGAAGAAATGGGTTCTCTTGTTTGCTTTTGAAACTTGATGAAGTTTTTGATACAGATACTGAGAACTGTTCATCATATAAAAATATTTATCATTATTTATTTATTTTTAGAAAGAGGGAATGGAAGGGAGAGAGGGAGGGAGGGAGAGAAACATTGATGTGAGAGAGAAATATCAATCAGTTGCCCCTCATACAGACTCTGACCAGGAGTCAAACTGGTAGCTTTTCGCTTTGTAGGACCACGCTCA
>NW_028090632.1:0-2688 GCF_014824575.4 Sturnira hondurensis | reverse complement strand
ATACACGTATTCAAAACAACCGTTTCTGGGAAAACAATGTTGACAGTGTTTCAAACACCAGGATAGTAGTTCTGTTTCAGACAAGCTAAACAGAGTAATGTTTTGGATCATGTACATCGTGCTTCTCACTGCCCCTTAAGTATTCCCACATCATCCGCTTCTAACAAGGTGGAGAATAACAGAAAAGGCAACTCAAATCACGTTTTCCTCCTGGAATGATTCACCAGGTATATACGCCCATGTAACATTTAAAAAGAGGGGAGCTTCTACTGAAAGGTTCATTGAAACGCATTGTTTCCAGTATAAAATCACAAGGAAGAACAGACATTCATGTTCTCTGCAGAACCTGATTGGAACAAACCCCTTTGTGAATGCCAAAATTTAAAGCAGGTGAGCAGTTTAGTTCTTTCATGCCACTGAGTTTCCCTGTGTTCTAACCACTATGAAATGTTGGGAAGTTGGGAAACCTCCGGGAATGAACAAGTTCCTTACAAAGCTTGATTGAGGCAAACTCTCTCTGAAATGCTGCCAACCGTACTGGAGTCCACTCCTTTTAGAGATACAGAAATGCAATGTTCTTTGAAATACTTCAACTTTTCTGGCAGTTCTGAGAAAGTGTTCTTGAACGAGTACACCTTTCCTCTTAAATGCTACACCAAAATATTCACCAATTCACTGGTTTCCGCATATAGGAATAATAGCCAATAGCCTGCTGTCTGTGGAATAGGGAAAAAATGTATAGCTTTCCTAGAGGAAAGCACATCAAAATGAAGATGTGTAAATACGTATGCTTTGTAGCA
The DNA here is from genome assembly GCF_014824575.4 of Sturnira hondurensis. NCBI lineage: Eukaryota > Metazoa > Chordata > Mammalia > Chiroptera > Phyllostomidae > Sturnira > Sturnira hondurensis. The sequence goes on along the minus strand of NW_028090632.1, from coordinate 1,888 downwards.
GACATTTTTGTGATGATGGCAAGGAGCGTGAAAAGAATGCTTCATTTTTGGTCACCAAGGTCATGTTTCCTGGAGACATGTAGGAGAAAACTTTGGAACTTAACCCAATCAAGGTGTCAATACACGTATTCAAAACAACCGTTTCTGGAAAACAATGTTGACAGTGTTTCTAACTCCAGGATAATAGTTCTGTTTCAGACAAGCTAAACAGGGTAATGTTTTGGATCATGTACATCTTGCTTTTCACTGCCCCTTAAGTATTCCCACATCATCCGCTTCTAACAAGGTGGAGAATACAGAAAAGGCAACTCAAATCACGTTTTGCTCCTGGAATGAGTCACCAGGTATGTACGCCCATGTAACTTTAAAAAGAGGGGAGCTTTAACTGAAGGGTTCACTGAAACGCATTGTTTCCAGTAGAAAATCACCAGGAAGAACAGATATTCATGTACTCTGCAGTACCTAATTGGAACAAACCCCCTTCTGAATGCCAAATGTAAAGCAGATGAGCAGTTTAGTTCTTTCAAGCAACTGAGTTTCCCTGTGTTGTAACCACTATGAAATGTTGGGAACTAAGGAAATCTCTTGGAATGAACAAGTTCCTTACATGCTTGTTTGAGGAAAAGTCTGTCTGAAATGCTGCCAACCGTACTGCAGGCCACTCCTTTTAGAGATACAGAAATGCAATGTTCTTTGAAATACTTCAACTTTTCTCGCAGTTCTGAGTAAGTGTTCTTGAGCGTGAACATATTTCCTCTTAAATGCTACACCAAAACATTCACCATTTCACTGGTTCACGCACATAGCAATCATACCCAATATCCCGCTGTCTGTGGAATAGAGGAAAATTGTATAGTTTTCCTAGAGGAAAGCATATCAAAATGAAGATGTGGAAGTACGTATGCTTTGTAGCAGACACTTTTGTGATGATAGCAGCGAGCGTGAAAAGAATGCTTCATTTTTGGACACCTAGATCATGTTTCCTGGAGACAAGTATAAGGAAACTTTGGAACTTAACCCAATCAAGGTGGCAATACACGTATTCAAAACAACCGTTTCTGGGAAAACAATGTTGACAGTGTTTCTAACTCCAGGATAGTAGTTCTGTTTCAGACAAGCTAAACAGAGTAATGTTTTGGATCATGTACATCGTGCTTTTCACTGCCCCTTAAGTATTCCCACATCATCCGCTTCTAACAAGGTGGAGAATACAGAAAAGGCAACTCAAATCTCGTTTTCCTCCTGGAATGATTCACCAGGTATGTACGCCCATGTAAGTTTAAAAATACGGGAAATTCTACTGAAGGGTTCACTGAAACACATTGTTTCCAGTAGAAAATCACAAGGAAGAACAGACATTCATGTACTCTGCAGTACCTGATTGGAACAAAACCCTTTGTGAATGCCAAAATGTAAAGCAGGTGAGCAGTTTAGTTCTTTCACCCCACTGAGTTTCCCTGTGTTCTAACCACTAGGAAATGTTGGCAACTTGGGAAATCTCTGGGAATGAACCAGTTCCTTTCAAAGCTTGTTTGAGGAAAACTCCCTCTGAAATGATTCCAACCGTACTGCAGGCAACTCCTTTTAGAGATAGAGAAATGCAATGGTCTTTGAAATACTTCAACTTTTCTGGCAGTTCTGAGAAAGTGTTCTTGAGGGAGAACACGTTTCCTCCAAATGGAACACCAAAACATTCACCAATTCACTGGTTTCCGCACACAGGAATCATACCCAATATCCTGCTCTCTGTGGAATAGGGGAAACTTGTTAGATTTCCTAGAGGAAAGCATATCAAAATGAAGATGTGGAAGTACATATGCTTTGGAGCAGACACTATTGTGATGATAGCAGCGAGCGGGAAAAGAACGTTTCATTTTTGGACACCTAG
>NW_028090631.1:0-508 GCF_014824575.4 Sturnira hondurensis | reverse complement strand
CGACAACAACTAACTGTTCAACCAGGAGGGTAAGAGGGGCGGAGCCAGCAGCAGAGCAGGGTCGGGCAGAAAAGATCCCCAGACCTAGGCGCACAAGTAGCCCAGAACCAGTCAGGGTGTGGGGCAGACTGACCTCAGTCGCACATTTGCACACAGTGAGACGGACCATGCAGGCCCCAGGGGTCGAGGGCTAACAGCGGTGGCACACTCGCGTGCAGTGGGACGAAATGCGGGGGCCCCCGGTGACAGTGGCAACTGCCGAACCTGTGGGGGCTGTGGCAGGAGACGGCAGACAGGACGCCATTGCTCCTCTTTGACCCCACCCACACATACAGCATCACAACCCAGCCACTGAGTTACCCTGCTCTGGTGAACACCTAGGGCTCCGATCCTGCTACGTAACAGGCACAAACAGCCCAAAAGATGGTGCAAGAAGAACTCAAAGTCCCAGAGCCGATAACTCTCAGTGACCGAGAGATTGCCAGCCTCTCAGAAGCACAGTTCAAGA
>NW_028090630.1:0-971 GCF_014824575.4 Sturnira hondurensis | reverse complement strand
GTAAAGCAAATAAGAAGTTATTTAAAAACACAGAGCTTTATGGCCAGGAAAGTGTTACATTTCCAAATGAATGGGGTGTGGCTGAATCAGTGCTCAGAGGCCCGTGACAGCTTTCCATGCACAGAACGAGAATGAAGAGGATGGAAGGGAGCCAAGCTTTCAGCTGAGGAAGGTACAGATACAGGGGACACGACGAAAGGAAGAAAATGAGAAAGATGGGGCGGTAAACAGTGAGAAGGGCAAAGAGAGAATAATGAAGGTGAATCACAAAAGCCACTTTTTTAAAAAGCTCATATGACAGATTAAAGGGGAAAGGGAATTGTAAATAAAATATACAGAGAAAAGAGAATATAAGGATAGCACTATCAGTATGAAAATTACAAAAAATAAAACAACTAAAATCCAACAAACCTGAGACAGATGGATGGCGGTGATTCTCAGAATGCAGTCCTGGATCACCACCAGCCTTGCCACGGGAGAACTCCTGAAACGTGCCCGTTCTCAGGCCCCACCCCAGACCTTCTGAACAGGACACGGAGGGCGGGGGGCAGGAATCTGCATTCTGATATGTCTTCCCACCTCACCCAGGTGATTCTAATACCTGGGAGAGTTTGAGAACTTTTGGGATAGGGGATAAGCGCTATGGAGAAAAGTGAGGGGGGTGAAATGAAGTAGAGACGAATGTTTGTTATTTTCATAATTTAAATAACTAGGGAAGGCCTCGCTGCTATGTGTGACTCTTGAGCAAAGTGCCTAAAAGAGATAAGGCAGAGAATAGAGCAGATGTGTAACTAAGCGGCCTTATAGGCAGACACAATGGTGGATGCAAGGCCCACCGGCAGGATCGTGCTAAGCACATCCAGGGTCAGTGTGGCCGAAGCAAGTGAGCCCGTCCTGGAGAGGAAGTTAGAAAAGTAGAAGAGGGACTGCACCTGGCCTCCTCACTAGATGAGAACACTCCCCTTAACCCC
>NW_028090629.1:0-587 GCF_014824575.4 Sturnira hondurensis | reverse complement strand
TTGTAGCTTTCTTGTACCATAAATATAGGGTATAAACTTTACAAATGAGTGGCTTAGTTGTAGCAAGGTTAGTAAATGAAGGGCCAGGAAGCAAAAAACTGATTATTCTGACTTCTCACATTGGGCTTTTATCTACCATTCTCTTCTGCATAAATAATTGTTGGTGTGTGCACCTGTGTGTGTGTAGTGGGGTATTAACATTCTGTTTTTGACCATTTTGGTTCATTTACCTTTGACTGGCACACTTATTTTTAAATAGTGTTTTTGTTGTCTGGTTGGTTGGTTGGTTGGTTTTCTTTGATAAGCACCTTTTTGTTTTATTTATGCACTATTTTATTTCCAAACACAATCTTATTGGAATGACAAATGAAGCGTGTGCCACGGGCCAGTTTGCTGCCGGATCCCAGAGCCGCCTGATATTTGGGCTGTTTGGTCCCTGGCATCGGGGCCTCAGCATAGGTTTGCAAAGCAATTGTGCAAAGAGAAGCAAACAAAGAGAAGTAATCGGCAAAACTGGGCTTTGAATTCCACAGCGAGTTTAAGTCTTTTTTTTAGTCTTTTAAAACCAAAGCTCAGTTCCACCAAGA
>NW_028090628.1:0-1131 GCF_014824575.4 Sturnira hondurensis | reverse complement strand
GCCCCTGGTGCTGCACATGGCACGTGTATCTCTGCTCCTCTCCAGGGGGCACTGCCACAGCCGCCCACTTCTGGAAGGTTCCGTCCCCTGCAGTCCTGGTCTCCACAAGCTCCATGTCCTGGGTCAGGTCCTCCTCTTCACGCTGCCAGGTCAGGGTGATGCCTGCAGGGTAGAAGTCCAGGGCCCAGCATCTCAGGGTGACCTTATGGTCACCCACAAGAGAGGGGGTGGTGGGTCACGTGTGTCTTAGGAGGGTCTGAGGGGAGGGTGAGAAAATTCAGGGACTCTGCATGGTCCTGGGACACCCCAGCAGTGTTCATGTGACCACCCTGAGAGTGGACAGGACAGTGGGGGTGGGGGAAGGGAGTGTACCACCCAGAGGCTCCTATTTCCTGGAAGGTTCCAGATCAGGTGAGAACCTAGGATAGGAGTGTCCAGGTCTCTAAGGGGACACTGGAGACACAGACTCAGGTGGAGGCTGATGACTCAGCAAAACCAGAGTCAGGCCTACAGAGAGGGTCTCAGCCCCAGAACCAGGGGGAGCGTCCTGGTGCTCCAGGTGCTGCAGGGTGTGACGGAACGGAACCGCTGTGGGTGTTTCAGGGAGAGGCTGGGCCCCTTATTGTCCTTTACAGAAAGCTGGGCCTGCGGGTGAGTCACGGAATGAGGGCACCTGGGGGTTTTTTCCTTCTCCCTAGCAGGAGGGACACTCTGACACTGCCCCATTTCCCTCCTCTCCTTGTGGGAAGCTGCCCCAGCCCACAGACCCCCTCCTGGGGGAGGCCCGCGCCCTGGTACCTGCTCGGAGCAGGGTCCCCTTCCCCTTCTCCAGGAACAGGTGGAGGCGGCGCATGCACGTGTCCTCCAGAAAGACCCTCCGAACGTCCGCATCAGGGACCCACACAATGTAGCTCCAGCTGACCCCCACCCTCACCCCCGCCCCCATTAGAGGTCCAGGAGCGTAGGTCCTCGTTCAGGGCAACGAAGTCGGCGCCAAGTAGGCGAACTGACAGAACCCGCGGAGGAAAAGCCCGCAGCCGGTCATTCCGTAGAAGGTGTGAGACCCTGACCCCGGCGAACGGTCAGCACAGGCCCATGAGCGGCTTCCCGCCGGTGGCCTCTGAGTAAGTC
>NW_028090627.1:0-5839 GCF_014824575.4 Sturnira hondurensis | reverse complement strand
ATATGGGTATGATAAAAATTTCATATCCCTTTGATGTGTGTTTGTCACCATCCAAGATATCCACACCAAGGTTGGTGGGTACCTCTGCCTCTGCATGGTGTAACCTGTCTGGTGTTGTAAGCATGATACCAAGTCAATGACCATCACTATTGGGCATTGTTGTCCCCTGGCATTGTGGCCATATGCCTCTGGTGACCTCATTTTCAGCATGAATAAACCCTGTCGATAGCTGGGTTGGACACTTAACTGTGTGTGACTGTACTATACAGTCGTGTCCAGCAAAGTACACAGTTAGATTAAGCTGACAAAGTTCAGAAGGTTTGAGTTCTTATTGGAATTGGGCACAAGTGTGTGTAAAAAAGACTATGTCTTTTGCACATGAGAGAAGGTTGTCTGTACTTACAACAGATTTTTTAATCTGAGAATTAAGAGGTGAGCAGAGAATAGCAATCCCAAGAATCTGCATGAGAAAAACTGTTACAGGAAAAATAGACCAAACAGAAAACCAGTCAAATCCTCCTCTTGCAACTGATCCAGTGGTTGTCCCTGTGTCCAGGAGCACTCACCACCCCTTGATGGTCACAGCCCCTCCTGCAGGGAAGTTTGTTCTGGGGTCCAAGTGAGTTTCCCTTCCAATGTCTCCCTTACCATATTGCAAGGCCATGGCCTCAGCTCTCAGTCTGTTCATTTGCAGATAGGCAGTGTTTTTGGAATCAATTTCCTGAGATCGTGAATCTGCCCTTCGCAGATGCAGCATATTCTCTTGTGTGACTGTTAACTTTATTTCTAATTAAACCTACCCACTCCAGTCCTTTTCCTGGAAGCTGATGGATCCAGTTGATATAGTCACTGAAACTGAATCAACAACCTTTACAGGAGAGTATCAGAGACATCCAGGATCTCTCAGGTGCCCGCAGACTCCATCAGCTGCAAATGATGTCACAAACCTGCAGAAAACAGACTCTTCTTAGGAGTGGACACACACTTAAGCCTCCCTTTCTTCATAATGTCACCATTTGAATGCACCAGAGCCAGTGCCCAGCTCATCAGAAACATAATGGAGTAGCTCAGTGGACTGAGTGTGGGCCTGTGAAGCAAAGGGTAGCTGGTTCGGTTCCCAGTCAGGGCACATGCCTGGGTTGCAGGCCAGGTCCCCAGTGGGGGACACATGAGAGGAAACCACACATGGATGTTTCTCTCCCACATTTTCCCCTTCCCATTCCCTCTCTCTAAAAATAAATAAATAAATAAAATATTTAAAAATAAAGTGGAAAACTCTCTAGAAGAAACATAACTGTGCTTCCTGTAGTTTAACTGCTGCAGTGACTGCAAACTGCAGAGCAGTGCTCTTCCTAAGAGTCAGGGACAGTGACAGGGCTTGGCATATCAGCACATGGAGTGTCAAGTTGCATGTGCTCCTCCACTTTGGGACAGACAACCGAAGTCCATAAGTGAGGCCCCACCCAATCTTGACTCAAAGTGGCAAGCATCCTTGTGATACTGAGAGCTCTATAAAAGACTGGTTAGTCTGTGTGCTGTAGAGCTATTCTTGTTGTTGCTAATTTCTACCTTCAGTCATTTTAACACAATATAGTCTGGGGCAACATTTCACATGCACAGTGTTTCATGCTCTCCAGCTCTGAATAAATGCCCTGTGTGACCTTGACCATGTGTTGACACACTTAGAGAGGCTACCCCAATTATCAGCCTCCCTGGCTGAGGTCAGTGGACACTGCAAGAGATGTTGTCTTGTTATTTCAAGACAGAACCCCTGTCCATTGTGCATCTGTGCACCGAGACTCCATCATTGTGGAGAAAGAGAGTGGGAAGAAGGAAGAAACATGTGCAGAGAATTTTATCTGGTCTGGACACTTTCTGCACTCAGTTTCTTCCTTCTCCTCCCACAAAGGCTTACCGACTGTCACATCAAATGCCCAATGAGCACGTAGTACACCAGTCATTATCCTGTAAGTCGTTGCTGTGATCCACATGCCACATGTCATTATTATGTACTTTCTCTGGGAATTTTTTAAATGGCAGGCTTAGTTAAACTGATAAAACCTAAGTGAATACAGAAACCTTGGCCAAACCTCCGCCTGAGTGCTGTTCACTCTATACCTTCATGAGTTCATCAGTCCTTTGTCTGCAACATGATGACGGTAAGAATTTGTTCAGTGGCCCTGAATTTTAGATTTTACCTCCAGTTGAAGCTGCACCTCGCCCCATGCTGATGTGATAAGTATTAAAAGTTACCATGGATTAGACCCACTTCTAATACCGCCTTCCAGTTACATCTGTTTAGGAGCCTCCCATAACATTCAACCAGAAAAATTTGCCTTTGGAAGAAATCAACTGAGAAAAATTACTCTCATACATCACTACAATAAGATCCATGCTTTGATTTTCACAACAGATATAGCAGTGAAACCCCAGAGATTCAGTCCTTCTTGCCATGTTAGACTACAACCCTAATCCATTCTGGGTGATGTAACAAAGTACTGTTCACTATGAGTTTGACAAACAGCAGACATTTATTTCTCACAGATCTGGATGTGAAAAATCGAACATTTTTGATGACTGGTAGAACCCCTCCCTAATGGCTGTTTGCTGTAATCTCAAAGAGTAGATGGGGCAAGGGACCCTCTTCTGTCTTCTGTTACAAAGGATGTGATCACGTTCATGAGAGCTCCAACTGGGGACAATCACTTGTCCCAAGGCCCCATGTCTTAACACCATCACATGAGCTTCAGGTTTTAATGTGTGAGCCTTTGAGTGACACTAACACCAGCTCATAGCACCAACAAACGAATCAATCATGATTCCACCTATTTTGAAGGCTACTTCAATAGAGCTCCCCATAAATGTGAGTAGAGGATCTCCTTAAATCTGTGGATGCTTCTCACATTTAGAAGCCGAAAGTAGACCCAAGCCCTTCAGAACAAGCAAATGAGCTTTTAGAGTGCAAAGGTTCCAAACTACAGTTTAACAAAGATGTTCATGTCATTTCTTATTTTCTATCTTACTGCATTCATATGACTTCATATTCTAATTTTATATGAATAAATTTGTTTTTTTTCTATCTATAATTACAGGTGGTTCTGTGTTCTTACTCATGCTTCCTAGTTGCTCAGTGAAATAAGGAGCCAGGCTCTACTGTTTGATGTTTGATGCTGGCAAATTGAGGTTCACCCCTCTCTCTCCTCCTGCAAACACATGTAGGAAATCTGATTTGGAAGTGGGAATTTTCCCTAGTTTGATGCAAGTAGAAGATGGAAACCACACAAACCCCTCCTGTGAGCAGGACCCTGCTCAGTGATGAACAACAAAACCTGGACCACACTGGATATGATTTGATGCAGCAATTCCTGGAGCAATGGAAAGTCTGCCCAGCTCTCAACAGGTTCCTCAGTGAAGGAACAAACATTCNACTCTGAGATGTGTGGAGATAGGATCCTTTTTGGGTCCAGCAGAGCCTCTGGTTGGATTTAGCTGACTTGGGTCAGGAGGTTTGATGATTCCTTGATGTTTCATTAGAATAAGAGAAAACAAATCCATGTGACTCTGCAACATTGAACATGTAAGAATATTTTCTTCCTATGACAAAAGGCCTCTGTAATTTAGATGCTGAAGAGGTTGGCACAGAATCATGAAGAGAGGAAGGCTACCAGAGGGAAACTGCTGTGTGGAGAGTCAACCCCACACCTGGCAGGAAACCAGCCCTTAAACTGCATCTGGAGCTGCTCCCAAGCTGGTAACCCTGCTCATTATGACCTGAGCGCCCCCTGGTGTCCTGAGCGCTCCCTATGGGCCAGGGCTTGAGTCTCCCACAGGGAAGTTTATGTCGGGGCTCACACTGTGTTCCTCTCACTGTGTCACTTGCACAGTAATACACTGCCGTGTCCTCGACTCTCAGGTTGTTCATTTGCAGGTAGAGCATATTCTTGCCATTGTCTCTGGAGATGGTGAATCGGCCCTTCACAGAGTCCGCGTAGTATGTGCTACCACCACTACTACTAATGTATGAGACCCACTCCAGCCCCTTTCCTGGAGCCTGGCGTACCCAGTTCATGTAGTAGCTACTGAAGCTGAATCCAGAGGCCTGGCAGGAGAGTTTCAGGGAACCTCCAGGCTTCACCAAGCCTCCTCCAGACTCTACCAGCTGCACATCACACTGGACACCTGCAAACACAAAAATGTTGGTCAGGAAACTGTCACTCTCCACTCTTTTTCTCAGTCATGTACACTCCCATGCTCAGTGTCTCGCATTCTCCATAAATTACCTCTTAAAATAGCAACAACGAAAACCCAACTGAGCCCAAACCCCATGGTGAGTGGTCTGTGTTCTGTCCTGAGCAAGAACTGTGAACACCTGGGAGTCCTCAGCTGGGCTCCTGTCCCAGAGCTACAGGCTCAAGGCTAGGCTGCTTTTCATGAGTAGAGGGGCCCTATTTGCATGTCTTCCTGCTATATATGAAACTCTGGCGTTGGATGCTGACACGAACAACATGATTTCAGAGTATGATATGTTGAAGGGTGGAGATGGTGCATGACCTAGGAGAGTAAATTCTCATGAAAGAGAGGGATTTAAAATGAATGATGCCTTTGAAATTCACCAGTAATGAATTCACCAAGAGGATTCAATGCTCATGGGCAGAGGAAGAATTAAAAGAGTAGGAGGTTGTTTTTCAGGTCACAGGAGGCTCAAATTGACCCTGCTTCCCCTACAAAGCAATCAGAGTAAGAACGGAGAACAGGGAGTGACCCTAGAGCACACCAACTCAGTGTTGGACGAGGTGGAACATCTGTGTGGATCATTAGAGACAGAAGTGTGTACTCTACAGAGAAACTAACAGTTCCCCCCCATCATGTTCATGCAGCCAAGTTTGGTGCTGAATATTAAGCAGCCTCACTGCTTCCTTTTGTTTTTATTATCCAAACTGTCATAAATCCAGATTCAAATATTTGGACACGGAAGAAACTCAGTCATGACAAGATCTGCTTTGTTGAAGAAGGAGGTAGAAATTGGGTAGTAAGTACATTGATGTTTTAGGATGTTGATTATGGAAATCTTGATACAAACCACTAATAGAAAGCAACTGCTGTAAATAAAATCATAATTGATATGAAGAACATTATTTTTATGTACCCATTGATTACAGGATGTATAAGTCATTCAGAACATTTCCAATTACTGGAGCTGGTGGGTCTAACTTTATTTTAAAACTGTACATCATTTTTGGTTCAGCCTGATGCTCACTCTCAGGATCTGGGCTTACAGCACATGTGAACTAGCTGTAATTAGAAGGCAGGAGAGGGAGTAGCTCAAGACCCCTGGTTCTTCTATAGTTAACTTCAGAACAGCCATCTTTTTTTTTCTCTGTCCCTATTCATGTCTCTGTGTGACCCATGAGAAATGGTCACAATGACCATACCAGATGGATAGCTACTAAACTTGAAACTGATGCCCTGAATGCAGCAATGTGCAACATGGCAAAGGGGAGTTAATACAGGGGGATGAATTACTATGGATGGTAAATGAATCTCATTTCAGCTGATACACTCCCCATGACCTCCAGACTCTGCAAGAAAAAAAAAATATGTGTAGATGGTTGTGCCAGGTATGTGATTAGTTCAGTTGTCATAGAAACCTAGTACAGGTTGGACATAGGAATTCCATTGTAAAGGGTGTCCCCACACTGCACAGGAATACACAGCCATCTTGTCACTGCTCAGGCTACTCAGCTCTCTGTAGGCTGTGCCTGGGAACTTCTCTGCAACCATGGTGATTCTGCCATGGAACTTCTGGGTGCACTTTGTTTTATAATCTTCAGTATCAGTT
>NW_028090626.1:0-808 GCF_014824575.4 Sturnira hondurensis | reverse complement strand
TGACTGTCCAGCTCAGTGGGTGGTGTGGTCAGGGCAGAGGCCCGGCCCTGGTAGAGTGTGGGCGAGAGGCCAACCATTGGTGTCTGTCTCCCACGTCACTGTTTCTCTCCCTCACTTTACCCCTCCCTTCCCCTCTTTTGATAAGTAAATGAAAAATCTCTTTTAAAAATTCAAAGGAAAAAAAATACCTCGTGTATTCAGGTTGGGTGCTGTCTGAGGTCACACACCCACTGGGGGTCTTGGAGCCCACCCCTTGGATACGGGGTGACCACCGGACCTGGATGTTCCGGGGCATTTGCTCGCCCCGGGCACGCGTGTGTGCACCTGTGTACTAGAACCCATCCCCCTCAACTTGTATGAGTACCTTCCTCATCCAGAAACAATAGGGAAACCTAATGAGAACATTTCAGGTACTATTTTTTCAGTGGTTATGAACACTCTGTGACAACTGACATTGGCCACTCCTCTTTTTAAGACACTTTTCTCTCTTGTTCTATTTTTCTTCCCAGTGGATCATGCACTTTAGGAACCAACCAGGGAGGGGAGGACTCACATACTGAGTCACCTCCCTGTCCCCTCTCCTTCCTGGGTCCTGGGATACCTCCGCTCCAGTGCCCCCCCTGGTGGAGAGACACAGTAACTCCTTCCCCACTGAGGAACAGCCCTGCCTGCTCCCCCATCTGGGTCCTCCTTTCCTCCTGGGGGCCGTAGGGGTGAGCAAAGGGGCTGAAATATCAGAGCAGAGAGGCTGAGGCACGGGTCTGGGTACTCACGCTCCAGGTACTGGACCTTTCTCCACCCTGCAGGG
>NW_028090625.1:0-960 GCF_014824575.4 Sturnira hondurensis | reverse complement strand
GGGAACTGCTCTGCCTGGTTTCAGGAGTTGTCACTACTCCCCATGGCTAAGGCTGAGTGAGTGACCTCCGGACTGTGAGCCACTAAGGAGACAAAGCTTATCTCTAGCAGCAGCGCTGCTTCTGCTTCATCCCCTGCCCCCAATGCTTGGTCATCAGTTAGTGTATGCCGGGTAAGACCCCTCAGGAGGGGGGCAACCTAAGCCAGACATGATCACTTGGGAGGCCATCATGGAAGGACTCGGGGGGCTACAACAAAGAGGGAGTGATGGACCCTCACCGCCCACCCCGCCCCCCGGATATTCTGACATAGCCTGAGTTTCCATTTCCATCTGGGAGAAGCACTTCCTGGCTCTAATTCACTTAAGCCTAAAACCTATGATGGGGAAGGCAGTGCAGCCCTGTTCTGGAAAGGGCGGGTTCCCCAGGTAATCAGGTCTAAGAAAGAATATGTAAAATCCTGTGAAACCTACTTTGTTTAGAATGCTCTCATTTAAATGATAAGGGTCCAAGCAAGAAGTTTGTTCCTCAGAGTTTTATGTCTCTTTAGCTATCTGACCCTGACTGAGAATATGCCCTCATGGTTCTTTGAATGCTATCTATTGCTTGATCCTTTCCTGTATTCTTGTGCAAAACGAACCCAATAAAAGCCCATTGAAGAAAAGGCTCTTGGTCCTTCTCCTGTGAGAGATTGGCTACCTCTTCTCCCCAAGCAGTTCATGTCTTAGTAGTTTCATTTTCATTCGTGGTAGATGGGGGAACTAGTGGGCAAAGTTGCCCCCACACCAGATGTGTGGATTTTTTCCACACCTAGTAGTTCTCCAATTCTGGGTGGACCCTGACTCACTGTTCTACAGTTTAACTCAATTCTGACATGAACTGTTGATGTTAATGCAGACCTTACAGGCTGGGGGCTCAGCTCCACAGGAATACTCTGCTACCTCCCACCCTCCACTCGAGAC
>NW_028090624.1:0-630 GCF_014824575.4 Sturnira hondurensis | reverse complement strand
TTGTTGTGTCTCTGTCTGGTTTTGGAATTAGGATGATGCTGGCTTCATAAACAGAGTTTGGGAGTTTCCCATCATTTTGGATTTTTTGGAATAGTCTGTGAAGAATCAGGGTTAGCTCTTCCTTAAATGCTGTGTGGAATTCTCCTGTGAGACCTTCTGGTCCAGGGCTTTTGTGCGATGGGAGTTTTTTTATTACTTCTTCAATTTCATCTGCTGTTATTGGTCTGTCAGGCTTTCTACTTCTTCTTCATTGAGTTTTGGAAGATTATATTTTTCTAGAAATTTGTCCATTTCATCTAGGTTTTCAAATTTCTTGGCATATAGCTCTGCATAGTAATTCCTTACAATACCTTCTATTTCTGTGGTATCAGTTGTAATCTCTCTTTTCTTGACCAGCTTACTTAAAGGCTTGTCTATTTTGTTTATCTTTCCAAAAAACCAACTCTTGGATTCATTGATCCTAAGAATTGTGCTTTTCGTCTCTATGTCATTTAATTCTGCTCTGATCTTGGTTATATCCTTACTTGTATTTGCTCTGAGCTGTCTTTGTTGTTGTTCTTTGAGTTCTTGCAGGCGTTGGGTTAGGTTGTTTGAAATGTTTCTACTTTTTTAGGTAAGCTTGTATTGCTA
>NW_028090623.1:0-99726 GCF_014824575.4 Sturnira hondurensis | reverse complement strand
ATGAATGTGTCTGTCTTAGGTCATCCCTCCCTTGAGGAATCTTAGCCATCATTGGCTATTTAGTCATTCACCCAGGGCCAAGCAGGGTGAAGTAAAAGGGAGCTCAGGCGGTGCCCCTGCCAGGGAGATAAGCTTTGTCTTCTTAGTGGCTTATAGTCCCAAGGTCTCTCACTCAGCCTTAGCCATGGTGGGGGGCGGGTCACAGCTTCTGAAACCAGGCAGGGTGGTTCCCAAGAGCTGCAAATGTGTCCCAACACAAAATCATAAATTCACTTAAAACATTGTGAGATTTTTTTGTGTGTGATTATATGTGTCAGTGTACTTAATGTGTGGCTCAAGACAACTCTTCTTCTTCCAGTGTGGCCCAGAGATACCAAAAGGTTGGACACCATGTATCCCAGATTTAGACATCCCGATTCAGGGCGAAAATGCAGCATTGCCAGAGGGCGATTTCTGGGTATATGAACCTGATTGAGGTAAAGGTTCCTAGTTCTTCATGTCCTACATTGGCACAGAAGAGATTCACAGGGTGGGAGGGTGGGAGAGAATCCTCATGAGTCCTGTGTATGCAAATGTGTGTGCATGTTTGTAACTTGTATAACTTGAAGCCGTAAGGAATTCAGTACTTTTTCTCTCTTGATATCTAACTTGAGATCAAGATTCATAAATGAGGATGCTTTTTTTTCCCCCTGGACTTTTCAGGGAAGTAAAAAGTATTAAATGCCAGCCTCTCCAGGCTGATATAGTGAAATTTGGTATTATATCAATCTATTTGAATTTAGTATTCTGATCACCTCATCTGAATATTGTATGACTATTACTGATACTCAGTTCTCTAGCTGATACTCCCATTGAACTACAGTGACTTTTCCCTTAATATAGGAAGCTGTGTTTAAGGATGTTATTCAGGTAGTGGGGAGATTAAATGAAATATTTAATCAGCACTAAAGAGTGTTTAATGTAGATCAATTTTGTAAGATAAAATCAAGAGAGAAATAACTTGAAATTTTTTAAACAGTATTTGGGTATAAATTTTATGACTTTTTTCTACTGGCAGACTGTTGTAGACCACTCTGCCTGCTTTTAGGAATTGTATCTCTACCCCTTGTGGCTAAGGGCGAGGGACGACCTTTGGAATGTGAGCCGCAGGAGACAAAGCTTGTCTCTGGTAGCAAATGCTGCCTCAGTTTCCTCTCCCTGCCCCCAAAGCTTGGTGGGAAGTCAATGATGGGTAAGACCCCTCACAGCGGGGGCAACCTAAGCCAGACTCGATCACTTAGGAGGCCTTCATGGAAGGACTTGGGGGGGGGTGCTGCAACAAAGAGCAATGGACTCTTGCCCCCTGGCTTTGACATAGCCCGAGTCCCCATGTTCTCTGGGAGAAGTGCTTCCTGGCTCTAATCCCCTTAACCCTGAATACCTGCTGGGGAGGGGTGCAGCTCCTTGTCTTGCTAGAGCTGTCCTGGGGGAAAATCTGGCACCACAAAGACTTCCTGATAAACCTGTGAAATCTGCTCTGCTAAGAGTGCTTTCATTCATATGTTAAGGGTTCGAGCAGGAAACCCTAAAACTCTGTTTTTGACAGCCTCTGAAGCCCTCAGATTTCTTTGAAATGTTATCTACTGTTTGATCCTCACCACCCTGTATTCCTGTGTATTAGAATCCAATAAAAGGCTATGGAGGAGGGGGCTTGAGGCCTTTTTCTCCTCAGAGAAACCGGCTGCTGCTGGCCTTTTTCCCCTGAGAAACTGGCCACCAGCTCACTTCTCCTCCCCAAGCAGATCACGTCATATACACCGGCCATATTCACTTTCGTCCGTGGCACCCAGGGGGACTCGTGAGAGAAGTTGCCCCTGCAGCAGGCATATTTTTTTAAAGATTTTATTTATTTATTTTTAGAGAGTGGGGAAGGGAAGGAGAAAGAGAGAGAGAGAAACATCAATGTGGTTGCTTCTCATGTGTTCCCCCACACTGGGGACCCAGCCTGCAACCCAGGCAGGTGCTCTCGTTACCAAACAAGGGTCCAAGGCAGGGGCAATACTTGGCCCACCCAGGGGGTGGCCAGAAACTCCTTCAGAAAACAGAGGCCCCTCCCAAGGGCGGTATACTAATATCTATTAGGCTCTTCTGTCTGCCGCCAATTGGAAAGACATTTCTCAATGCCAGAGATTTGTGAAAAGGAAACAAAATGTTTATTTAATGCTATTCAGGCCTAATGCCTTCCTTAAAATATTAAAGTCTTTAAGGGTATACACCTACACACACACACACAGCGCTCCCTTCTCCCACTGTCCCAACTCCAAGTACCGTAAATCAGGAAAAGAGCACACGTTCGTTTTTCTCCCAGGCCGCTGGCACGTGAGCTGTGTCGCCTGCCTGTCCAGGCAGGATCTCCAATTAATCCAAAGTCATGTGGCACCTTCCACTGGCAAGAGTTCTTTGTACCAAGTTCCAGTCAAAGTCTCTCCTGCTTTGCAGGCCACTCGGCCAAAAGGAGCCCCCCAAAGCTGCATGGGCCTCTTCTACCAAAGCCGCACTCCACCAAAAGCGCGTCTTTCTTCTTCACCTGGCCGCAGGGATCTCCATTCTGGCAAAGCTGCGTGGTCTTCCCTTTCACCTGGCCATAGGGGGTCTGCACTCTGCTGAAACCGCATGGCTCTCCCTCCTAATGGCTACAGGGGTCTACATCTTTCCAAAACAGCGTGGCTCTCCCCCTCACCTGGCCAAGAGGGGGTCCTCACTCTGCTAAAGCCACATGCCTCTCCCATAGGCACTCTCTCTGAGAAGCAGCCCCAGTTCCAGCCTGGGTAGCAGCCACTCAGTTCTCCCTGGCCCAAAATTTGGCCACAGCTATTTAACATATCTATGAAACCAGTTAAAGGTTATAGATATGTTAAATGACCATTCCAGAGGTTAGCTGCAAAACTGTTGCTATGCAAAACAACTCTCAATGGCCCTGCTCCATTTGTCCCTTCCCCCAACTGACACCTGGGGGCAGGGGGGAGGGTGTGAGGACATCTTAATATTTCCTCCAATATTCCTGTACACTTTGAGTGCTGGACACCATTCCAGATCTTTTCTGGCCCCGCCCCCCCCTTGGCTGCACCCTGTATCACTCTGACTGGGAATTGAACCAGAGACCCTTTGGTTCACAGGCCTGTGCTCAGTCCACTGAGCTACACCAGCCCAGGCCTAAAATTTATGGATTCGATTTTATTTTAAATATGCAATAGTCGGACACATTGAATCTATATAATCTAAGATGTTATTAGTATGCAGAAGTAGTCTCAAATATTATTTAAATTTGAATGCTCATTTTTTTAACCATTTAGAAGATGTTCTAAATCATTATCTTACATGTTTCAATTTTACAGATTGAAAGACAAGCCAGACCTCATTATTGAAAGGAATACATTTAGCCCTGGCTGGATGCCTCAGTTGGTTGGAGCATTGTCCCATAAATCAAAAGGTTGTGGGTTTGATCCCTGGTCTGGACACATACCTAGGGTTTGATTCTTGGTTGGGGTGTGTGCAGGAGGCAACTAATTGATATTTCACTCTCTCTCCCCCCTCTCTAAAATTAATAAACCTATTCTCAGGTGAAGATTTAAAAAATGTAAAGAAAAAGAAAAGGGAATATTTTTGGTACATAGTTTTTCATAAATTATAGAAAACTGTGAATTGGGTTATTACCTTCAAGTCTGTGAATTTCTCTTTTTTTGCATTTTCTTGTTGTTGTTCAAGTACAGTCTTCTGTCTTTTACTCCCATCCCACCCCACTCCCCAGCCCTCCCCACTTCCCTCTCATTTCACCCCCCCCCCCCAGTTTTTGTCCATGTGTTCTTTATACTTTTTCCTATAAACCCTTCCCCTTTTCTCCTGAAACTCCCTCCCCTCTCCCCTCTGGTCACCATCACTGTCAATATCATTTAAGAGACACTAAACCACAAAAACACATGTTAGTATGCATTTAAACACATCAGTTAGGCCCTTGACTTAAAACAACATCTGAGCTTTATTATTTCAAGAATATAGTGTGCATATATATTTATTTAAAGCAGCTTACCCAGTTGGTCTTTCATGTTAATTACTGATGCCAGTGACAACTGAGAAAATTAGTGTGTATAAAATATAATTTTTTAAAGAATTTAAATTAGGAAAAGTTCAGAAGAAAAAATTAATGACTATTGAATATATTACAGATAAGAGTTTGAAATGAACCTGGAAAAGAAAACATCTGTCTCCCAGAGACAAAATTATATTGCATTTTCATATAGAATATTAAATAAAACCTTTTAAAATATTTGTAGATTTCTTTTAAATGTTATTTTAAAATACTTAGGAACTTCCCAGTTCAGAGTAAGTCTGGAGGCCAGAATATTAAAACCTTTTGAGGAAAAGTTGTCTTTTCAGATTTCCCCAAGGATGTTGTGAAATCTCTTAGGAATAAACTTGCAGCATTACAGAGATGTTTTTCCAGACTTCATTTGGCCCTGGAAGCTTGCTTTTTGATGTTTTTCCTGCTACTGCGTAAAATGTAGAACAGCTAACCAACCAATCAACTAACCAAACAAACAAAAAAGGCTGGATCTGCAGAAATATATAATTTGTGAAATTGTCTATAGTGAACTTCTTTGAAAATACCATTTGAGGCATGATTATATTCTCTTATTCTCCCTAGTTGATAGCATATGACTTCAACTGTTTGTCTGTAGCTCTTTTTTTTTTCCTTTAGCAAAATTCACATGTACAACTAACTAGGAAATTAAACTCTGTGTCTGACTGTTTATGGACTCTATTATGCTTTCCCTAAATTCATGTGTTGAAGTCCTAAATCCCATCACTTAGAATGATGACTATAAGAGGTAACAATGGTTAAATAAGGCCATTAGGGTGAACCCTAACTCAATTTGACTGGTGTCACTTTGAGAAGAGGAGATTGGGACAGAGAGAGAGACAGCAGGGGTGCATGTGCACAGAAATATGCAAGACAAGGAAAGAGACCTGAAGTGAAACAAACCTGCTGATGTCTTAAAGTAGGGCTTTCAGTCTCTAGAATTGTGAGAAAAATGCCAGTCTGTGGTATTTTGTTATGGACATCCTAGCAAACTAATACAGGGAAAATGAAATAAGTACTAAATCTTTGAATAAAAAGCATTGAGTCATTTAAAACTCATAAAGAGTTTTCTAACACTCTGTAAAATAATGTACACATTCTAACATTTCACCTGCAGTCTTCTGTATATACTAGTTTTTATGTAACAATTCTGTTTTCCTATCATAGGACTCTCATTCAACACATATAACTGTGGACACTTCATCTGACCACATCCTTTATTCTACTTGGACTGCTTGCTTTTCCTTTCATCGACCTCCAAGTGTTTGTTGCAGGAAAATATCTGTGAGAAAAGAAACCCACTGGATTAGAATTCTTTTTCCATTTAAAAAAATGTGGTAAAAAAGACATAAAATTTATCAATTTTATCATGTTTAAGCGTATAGTTCAATAGTGTTAAGTCTGTCCACATTGTTTACAGTGGTCTGTGGAGTTTTTTATATATGATTTTTCATATTTGGCTTTTATTTTCCTTCTATTTTAGTTTTTGAGTGTTTTTCTTTTATCAGGAATGGGTGTTGAATTTTTTTTCAAGTGCTTTTTCTGCATTGATTGAGATCAAGTGGTTTTTGTACTGTATTAATGTGGTTTATTACATTGATTACTTTTGTATGTTGAACTGTCTTTGCAGAAATAAATCCCCTTGATCATGGTGTATAATACTTTTAATGCACTGTTGAATTTGGTTTGCTAGTATTTTGTTGGTGATTTATGCATCAATATTAATCAGATATGTGTTTGTTTTTCTTCATAGTATGTTTTCTGCCTTTCATATTAGGGTGATGCTGACCTCATAAAATGGGTTTGGAAGTGTTCCCCCTTTTATTTATTTTGGAACAGTTGAAGAAGGGTTCATATTCTTCTTTAAATGTGTGGTAGATTTCACTGATGCAGCCTTCTGACCCCGGGTTTTGTTGTTGTTGTTGTTGAGTGATTTTTGCTTACTGATTCATTCTCCTTACTAGTTATAGGTCTGTTAATATTTTCTACTCATAATTTAACCTTGGTAGGTTGTATGTTTCTAGGAACTTATTTTATCTAGGTTTGCCCAATTTGTTGGTGTATAATTGCACATAATAGTCTGTTATCATCTTTTTTATTTCTTTGGCATTAGTTATAATGTCCCCTCTTTCATTTCTGGTTTTAGGTGCATCTTCTCTTTTTACCTTAGGTAATCTGGCAAAGTGTTTATTAATTCAATTTGTCTTTGAAAATCTACTTTATAGTAGTTTTGAGAACATACTACTTACACTCTTAGAGTTTTCATCTGTTCATCTGTAGAATGGGCATATCGTATACTATACCAGGATACTGTCTCCTATTTCATTATTTTATTCAACTCTTACTATCACATTGTTGGTGCTTAATAAATTGTATTATAGTTGCCATTATTTTTAATTAAGTAAGAGAGAGAAGTTCCTTTCAGTAGATCACAAATTTTTCTTATTACTTTCCAAAAGAATCACGAATTCTAAGCTTCACACATATTATTAGCATTCACTTCTTAGGAATTTTGAATCTTGTTGCTGAGTTGCCTGATGATTCTAATACAGTTATCCTTTTGGTTGTATGGGCCTTCTGTGCACAAGTTTAACTTAGTAAGGATAGATTATTTCCAGAAACATTTTCATTATTCATCTACTTATACACAACTGTGGGTTAATTCCTTACTAGTAGAATTTTTTCTGAGGTAAGAGTTTTTCCAATTGTATTTTCTGTTAAGCAGAATAATTGCATGGTCATTCTATGTACTGTGGGACATTGTTTTTTATGTAACTGTTCTATAAATTTAAAGAACTTGAATAAAATGGAAGCTTATTAATTCTCAATGTATCCATTTTTAATAGATGTGGTTTCAGTTTTTAGGCAAGAAATGAATATGGCTGTTTTTTTCTTTCTAGATTGCTTTTCATGTGTGTTGTTTGGAAAGGCTGTTGTTTGATTTACAGCTTGATTAAACAGCTGACTTTTAATTTTGACCTGATTAAACTGTATGAAAACAGTTATAGGCATGAATGATTAATATTTGAATTTTTCTTGTTCAATTCCAACTCCAAAGCTGTATTTGGCTTTGTGAACAAAGGGAAAATTCTCTCATTTCCCTAGTGAAAAACTATATACAGTGAGTTGTATTGACATTGTTTTTAACCATTGATTTTTCTTAAAAATCATGGAGGGCAAAGCATTTACCCTTGGAGGATGAAGCATTATTGCACTTTCTTACAGTTATAAAAATTACAAAACTATTAGTGAATTTGGCAGTTCATATCTTAAAACTGATTATCTAGTCTAGGATAATATTGCAAATGTTTGAGAATTAAATCAGCTTGCATTTGATTTGAATTTCAGCTTTTGACTGTCAAAAACAGTCCCCAAATTTCAGAGGCTTAACAACAATAAACAATTTCTTGCTCATATTACATGAGGGCGGTGGGTTGGCTGTAGCTTTGTTGGTATCATCTGGGCCTCATGTGTCTTCTAATTCCTGGGCTTTGGCTGGTAAACAGCCGTTTTCTGGGGCATGCACTTCTCATGGTGAATAGAGGTCAAGGGGAACACAAGTAAACCACACACGTACATTAGAACCTCATGTCCCATTGACAAAAGCAGGTCACATGGTTCAGTCCCAAACCAATGGGGCAGAAAAGTGAACTATGCCTCTAGGAAAGCACAGAAAGGTTGGGAGCAAATGACATGAATTGTAAATTCAATCTACTGCAAGAACCTGTCCTGGAAATACTGTGGACTCTCTTTTGGGCAATTCCGTAATAAGCTCAACATGTCGATTCAGACTAGAAATAAATTATTTCTCAGGAAATTTTAGAAGCGAAAGTGATTTTTGGGCTTTAAAATAAATACATTCCTTTATTTAAAGTGGTGTTATATTTTGCCCTGGCTGGTGTGGCTCAGTGGGTTGAGTGCCAGCCTCCAAACCAAAGGGTTACTGGTTTGATTCTCCATCAGGGCACATGCCTGAGTTGCAGGCCAGGTACCCAGTAGGGGACATGCAAAAGGCAACCACACATTGATATTTCTCTCCCTCTCTTCCTCCTTTCCCCTCTTTAAAAACAAATAAATAAAATCTAAGAAAATAAAGTGATATTATATTTTGAGATTCTGAAATAAAAATGTTGAAATAAGGATGGGACCTAATGTCCTACCTGTGGACTGCCTCCTCTTCCTTTCCTTGCTTTCTCTCACTAGTTTTCTGATAAACCCTAAGAGGAGTTTGTAGAACATAATTTGAAACTCATCAGTGTAGGCTCCACAGATGTTTAGGGATATTAGGTTATAAAAAAACCCAGTCAGTTTTGTATGGGTTGAACAAAGTTAACGAGAACTGCAGGAACTTTCAGAACCTTGACTGTGTTAATGTTGTGAGTTTCTGAGAGGGGTATATATGTAGGTCTCAGGACTGCCCAAACTTTTTGTGAAGCAATTTGGTGCTTTGGCACACATCTTAGAAATGGCTGCATTAGACAACTGCTCATTTATTTAAAAAATTATGTATGGGGCAGAAACTCAAGATGGAATAATTAGCTGAGTTTTTCTCATCTAGTTAGTGATAGAAATCACATTAAAATTCAGGTCTCCCCATTCTCTCCCCAGGATTCTTTGGTCATGTTGATTTTGTTCCTATGACCAGGACATACTTTTGCAGTGATGTAGTGGTTCATGGGGTATTTTAACCTTTGAGAACAATAGGCTTAGAGAATGGCTCTGTTAGGGTCCCATAAGAAAGAACATGAATGGCCATGAGTAACTGGTTTCACGAAGTGAATGAAGGATTGTATGATCTGATCCAAAGCAACTGTTGGAATGAGCCACAGCATTAACAAATGCTCAGGGACTTTTCCCCCCAATAGTTTAAGGCTTTATTCATGAAGAAAATAATGGATATTGAAAACTATAAATTTCCATGGTACACAAACTCTGCTTTTTTCCTTCTCTTTTTTGTTCACAAGTAAACAACTTCTGTGAATGTGTATAATTTATGTTCTAGGTTGTTGTTTGAAAAGTTCTCCAACAGTCATGACACACCACTTAGGAGATAAATTTGGCTCCAGTTCTTATCAAGAGGCTCATAGCTGTCACACATTCAGAGGGAATAATCAGCATCAATCTTAGGTACCGAAGGAAAACTCATGATATCAAGTAGTGGGGGAGGGAGAATGGGGGGAGAGCCTTAATTCTTATATAATTACCTAGAATTTGAAAATTCAAACTTTCAAGTGAGTTAAGATCTAAAAAATGCATTAGTAAATGGGAAATATTTAAAAGAATTAGGATGAATGCTTGGTAGAAGTTGTTTCATATCTCAAAATATCTGTAAATTATAAAAGGTAGAGAAAAGAACAGTGAAATGAGTCACAAGAAAAATACTTTTTAATTTAACTTAGATGTTTTTGTAAATATTAAGTACAACTTCAGATTTCCCTTTTATTGTTCTTATAGAGTAAGCATCCAATTTTATTTTTTACCTTGTAGCTGAAAGAGGCAAGAGAAATGTTTGTAATTTTATGAGCACTTGCCTTAGGTGTCAGCAATTTAAATTGAAAAGGAGCAAATATAAAACTGCAGGTGTATGTCAATGAGGAACATGTATGAAGGTAAAGCTATGATTAGATACAGATTAAAAGATGACACTGATTTTTAAAATCTATAGTTAAAGTAAAAATTTGTTTTAGGTAAATATAGTGATCTCTGATTTAGCTTTTGTGCACCTCTTGATTGTTCCCCCATTATTTAAAATAAGTGACATGGATGGAGATGTTGTACCAACTAATTTCTAATTTTCTAAAAGCTGCTCTGTTTTCCTTTTAGGATTTTGTTCTGATTTGCATTATAAAAGGTCTGTATTTTTCTGGACTTGATTTTTTTTCCCTCTCAAACTAAAAGCAAAGCAAAGCAAAGCAAAACAAAAATCCCTTAACAAGCAACTTTAATTGACATATACAAATAGAAAAGTTTGTACAAATCGTAAGTGTATACTTGGTGAAATTTTCACAAATAGAACATATTGTGTAAATTACACCCCAGTGGACTGCTACATATTCCCTTCTATATGCTCACAATATTTTGTATATAAAAGCAAAATTTGTGGGCCTGTTAACCTCCAGTTGTGTCATCTCAAAGTTTAGGATTTTTACCCTCTTTTGGAATTGACATTTTAAATTTGATTGTACATTTTTTTTATTCCAGTGAGTTTGTCTGCTTATTCTATAAATACTTGAAATTAATTCGATATTTTCCTCAGAGCTAGGGGTATCTATTAGTGCTCAGAATTCTTCTATCAATGTTGAAGGCTTTGTCCTTGAATGTAGGTACTGATCGGGTTATCCAAAAAGTTTGTTCATTTTTTTCCATATGATGGCTATAGAAGTGCTTAGTTGTCTTTAACTTCATTCAAAACAAATTAGTTAGACTACATTGTAACAGCTGTCACATCAGTATACATTTAAAAAACAAAAACTGGTGAATTTTTGTGCATTTTAATATTGAAGATGGAAGTAAATGTGCAACATTTTTGGCATATGATGCTTTATTATTTCAAGAAAGGTAAAAAGACAACTGAAAGGCAAAAAGAGATTTGTGCAGTATATGGAGAAGGTGCTATTTGAACATGACTGATTTCACAATTGTTTCAGGTGACTGATGGAACATGTCAAAAGTGGTTTGTGAAGTTTCATGCTTGAGATTTCTCTCTGGATGATGCTCAGTGATGAGATAGACCAGTTGAAGTTGATAGTGATCAAATTGAGACATTAATTGAGATCAGAGTTATTTCACATGGGAGATAGTGCATACTCAAAATATCTAAATCAATAAAGTTATTGGTGAAAATGAGAAATGTGTCTTTTATTTATTTTTTATTTTTTTAAAGATTTTATTTATTTATCTTTAGAGGGGAAGGGAAGGAGAGAAGGAGAGAAATATCAATGTATGGTTGCCTCTCATATGTCCCATACTGGGACCTGGCCTGCAACCCAGGCATGTGCCCTGACTGGGAATCAAACCGCAATCGTGTGGTTCGCACGCCCTCGCTCAGTGTCTTTTATTTTACAGAAAAAAACATACAGACATTTGGCCAATCCAGTATTTGAGTTTGTCCTTTTGTTCAAATTTCAGCTGTTACATTAAGTTTGCAGAAATAGTAACCAAGATTAAATTTTGCTTTTTAAGAAGTGCTTATACTTAAATGTAATGTTTGAGACCTTCTCTTCCTCCATTGTCTTCTGGGTCTGTAATGTTTTTCTGAAAGATTAACTGTTCTCTCATATGAGAAGAAAGGCCATTACAAATCTAGAAACAGTGTGTTATAGTTTATAGTAAAATCAGTTTTAAACAATTGATTACAGTTGTTATTAGTCATTGGACAATAATCTCTCTACAGTAATTGTATGTTATTATATAGTACTACATAAATAATACATACATATATAATATGCAATATTAAAGTTTAGATTGTATTTAAAATATTTTTTTAAATTGCTTGTGTTTTTCTCTTGCATGTTCTTGAAAAACCTTCCTTAAAATTTTAAGTCATTTTTGGTCTCCTAACCTAAAGTACTTGGCTCTCTGACCCTGTCCTTTCTGTTCTTTTCTCTTGCAGTTCTTGCAATATATAGATTTGGATTTGTTTCTTAATGTCAGTTTTCCTCAGCAGATTTAAGCTCATAGTTCAATGACCAGATCATGTTTATTTTGTTTATGAGTGCATTCATAGTGCTGAGCACTGTGCTGGTCATGTGGTACAGATTCAAGACATATTTGTTGCAATATGATTATATCCTTTAAAAAATAGATGCTGCAGCTATTGGGCAATCTCATTGCATAAAAAGAGCCATCTGCTCTCATACAGAGCTCAGCCACAGCAACCCTAGGTCCTTCTCTAATCCTCTCAATCTGAGCTTTGTGTCCCTCTCACCTTCTTTCCTACGTCTGCCCTTGGGTCCCCCCATTCAGAGAATCAGGCTCTGTGGTCTCTTCTCTCATTTGGAGCTTCCCAGTTGGTATGTGGAGATGGAGGGTTACAGATGTGCCGAGTGCCCAGGGCCATTTTTGTGAGCAGTATCACCCATTTCCTTTGTAAACCAAGAGGCAAGAAGGTTGAAATGCACTTTCTTAAGTCATAATAAACTTTCAAAACTCCATTAACTCTAGGGCTGAACATTTGTGCTACTTTTCGTAGCCCTGGTCTCAGAAACTGTTGTCTACCTTTGAGTCCTGGTTATGTGGCTGGGGTGNAGAGCCATCTGCTCTCATACAGAGCTCAGCCACAGCAACCCTAGGTCCTTCTCTAATCCTCTCAATCTGAGCTTTGTGTCCCTCTCACCTTCTTTCCTACGTCTGCCCTTGGGTCCCCCCATTCAGAGAATCAGGCTCTGTGGTCTCTTCTCTCATTTGGAGCTTCCCAGTTGGTATGTGGAGATGGAGGGTTACAGATGTGCCGAGTGCTCAGGGCCATTTTTGTGAGCAGTATCACCCATTTCCTTTGTAAACCAAGAGGCAAGAAGGTTGAAATGCACTTTCTTAAGTCATAATAAACTTTCAGAACTCCATTAACTCTAGGGCTGAACATTTGTGCTACTTTTCATAGCCCTGGTCTCAGAAACTGTTGTCTACCTTTGAGTCCTGGTTATGTGGCTGGGGTGCTACTCTCTGCTGATGGGTTTCTCTGATGCTAGCTGTCAGCCTCTCTGCCTGAAATTAGACCTCGGCCATCGCTGGGTTTCCCATGACTATTCATGAGATAGCTGAAGAATTGAGGTTACATTCCTGGATGTGAGCTGCTTACAAACTGGAGGTTGTCATATCTCCTTGGCTGCTGCTATGGCTGCCGGATTTTTATTCTGTTTTGTATTCAGAACTTGGTCTTTCCCATCCCTAGGCAGTTCCAGCCCCAAATTATGGTCTTTTTGTGTCTATCTATTAGGCTGCAAGGCTGTGCTGGGTGATGTTCAGAGACATATTATTCATGTCACTCATATACGGTATTCTTCAAGTCTGTACCCCATTAATGATTTATAATTATAGGAAAATACTCCAAACTCATTTACAGTAAATGGATTTGATTGATACCAGTTTAAAAGAACACTATTTTCAGTGATACCTGCCTTTTGACATGCTTTGTTCTTATACAATTAAAAAGGAACTCTAATAGTAGAACTTCAGGCTCACTTTTCTGGGCAGGTGGCTCTCTTGTCATATCTGAAGTGCACACTGAGGTGACTGCCACCATGCCCCAGGCTAAGGTGCTCTATGGCTATGGCATTCGAACTTTTAAAAAACAATTTAAAAATATTTAAAATTACAGCTTACCTACAATATTGTATTAGTTTTAGGTGGAGAGCATAGTGATATACATTTATATATCTTACAAAGTAATTACCATGATGAGTCTAGTACCCATCTGACAAAATACATAGTTATTATAATATTAATGACTATATTCCCTGTGCTGTACCTTACATCCCCATGACTGTTTTTATAACTGATATTTTGTACATCTTAATTCCTTATCCCTTTTCATCCATCTCTTGCCTTCCCCAGCCAGCAACCACCAAAATGTTCTATCTATGAGTTTGTTAGTTTCTTTTCTTTTATTGTTTTTAGATATTACATATAAGTGAAATCAGATGGTCTTTGTCTTTGTCTGAAGTATTTCCCTTAGCATAATATCTGCTAGGCCCATTCAATGTTGTCTCAAGTGGCAAAATCTCATTCTTTTTTATGGCTAATATTCCATTGTATATATGCAGCACATCTACTTTATCTATTGCATGTATTGATGGACGCTTAGATCAGTGAAACAAAATAGAGAACCCAGAAATAAACCCACACCTACATAATCAATTACCATATTTTTCAGACCATAAGACACACCTAGGTTTTATAGGAGGAGGAAAATAGAAAAAAATTGAAGCAAAAAATGTGGTAAAATATTTAATAACATAAATAACATAATGTTTCACCAATGTAAGTGTAAACAGAACTCAACAGCAGCATTAACAACCATTATTCTTCCCAAATTTGCTGTAGGAGAGTGCATCTTATAGTCTAAAACACACAGTAATCTATGACAAAGGAGGCAAGAATATTTAATGGAAAGACACTCTCTTTAATAAACAGTGTTGGGGAACTGGACAGACACATGCAGGAGATTGAAACTGGAGCACTTTCTTATACCCTATACAAGAATAAACTCAAAATGAATTAAAAACTTAAATCTAAGACCTAAAACCATAAAACTCCTAGAAGAAAACATAGGCAGTAAACTATTTGACATCATTCTTAGTAATATGTTTTTAGATGTGTCTCTTCAAGCAAGGGAAACAAAAGAAAAAAATAAATGATACTACACTGAACTACAGAATGTTTACACAGTGAAGGAAACTGTCAACAGAATGAAAAGACAACCTACTGAATAGGAGAAGATACACATCCAATAAGGGGTTAATATCTAAATATATCTTAAGAAACTCACATGGCTTACCACCTTTCCCACCCCTCAAAAAGTAACAATACATTAAAAAAAATGGGGCACTTACAGCCAAGATGGAGGCATAGGTAGACACACTGTGCCTCCTCACGCAACCGTAATAAGGACAACAAAAAATTATAAATAAAAAACAACCAGTACCGACAGAAAATTGAACTGTATGGAAGTCCGACAACCAAGGAGATAAAGTAGACACATTCATTCAGATCAGTAGGAGGGGTGGAGTCGGGCAGCTGGGCAGAGAGGAGTCACAACAAAGTGGTGGCTGGTTGACCCTGGTCACACAGGGCAGCAGCTGGCAGACACAGTGAGGTGGCAGATTGTGGAACAGGGTGCAGTGTCCAAGGTGGCTGGCAGACCAGGTGGTCCCACATTTGCATGCAGATAAACCAGGTGAAACTGGGGAGTGAGATAGACCTTCCAACCCAGGGTCCCAGCGCCGGGGAATAAAGCCTCAAAACTGATTGAAAACATCTGTGGGGGTTGAGGTGCTGGGAGAAACCCCCAGCCTCACAGGAGAGTTCATTGAAGAGACCCACCCACCTGGGAACCAGCACCAGAAGGGCCCAGTTTGCTTTTGGGAAGCGGGGGAAGTGACAAAGCCAGCAGAGAGCAGAGAAAGCACCATTGTTCCCTCTCGGATCCCTTCCTCACATAGGGCGTCACAACCCAACAACATGGGTTGCCCTGCCCAGATGAACATCTAAGGTTCCACCCCTCACTACCTAACTGGTGCATCAAGACAAAAAAAAAAAAAAAAGGAAAGGAAAGAAGGCTCAGAGCTCCAGAAAAAATACAACTAAGTGACAAGGAGATAGCCAACCTATCAGATGCACAGTTCAAAGCACTGGTGATCAGGATGCTCACAGAAATGGTTGAATTTGGTTGCAAATTAGATGAAAAAATGAAGGCTACACTAAGTGAAATAAAGGAAAATGTACAGGCAACCAATAGTGATGGGAAGGAAATTGGGACTCATATCTTCCTTAGAAGGAAGAAAGAAACATCAAATCAGAAAATAATGAAGAAATAAGAATTCAAAAAAAATGAGGAGAGGCTTAGGAACCTCCAGGACATCTTTAAACGTTCCAACATCAGAATTGTAGGGGTACCAGAGGGGAAGAGGAAGAGCAATAAGTGGAAAAGTTATTTGAACAAATAATAAAGGAGAACTCCCCCAATCTGGCAAGGGAAATGGGTTTCCAGGAAGAAGTCCAGGAAGCTCAGAGAGTCCTAAAGAAGTTAGACCCAAGGAGGATCAAGCTAAGGCACATCATAATTACCTTAGCCAAGATTAAAGATAAGGAGAGAATCTTAAAAGCAGCAAGAGAAAAGGAGAGAGTTACCTGCAAAGGAGTTCCCATCAGACTGTCAGCTGATTTCTCAAAAGAGACCTTATAGGCAAGAAGGGGCTGGAAAGAAGTATTCCAAGTCATGAAAGGCAAGGACCTTCAAGGTCCTTGAAGCAACTCCTCCAAGGTTGCTCTATCTGGCAAAGCTTTCATTTAGAATGAATGGAAAGGCAGACAAAGTACTTCTCAGATAAGGTCAAGTTAAGGGAGTTCATCATCACCAAGCCCTTATTATATGAAATGCTAAAGGGACTTATCTAAGAAAAAGAAGATAAAAAACATGTACAGTAAGATGACAGCAAACTCAATTATTAACAACCATACCTAAAACAAAAACAAACTAAGCTAATAACTAGAATAGGAACAGAATCACAGAAATGGAGATCACATGGAGGGTTACCAACAGGGGAGTGGGAGGAGGAGAGAGGGGGAAAAGGTACAGAGAATAAGTAGCATAGATGGTAGGTAGAAAATAGACAGGGGAGGGGAAGAATAGTATGGGAAATGTAGAAGCTAAAGAACTTATAAGTATGATCCATGGACATGAGTTAAGGGGGGGGAATGTGGGTGGGAGCGGGTGTGCAGGATGGAGGGGAGTGAAGGGGCAAAATGGGACAATTGTAACAGCATAATTAGGAAATTTATATTTAAAAAGTTGTCAGACTACTTGAATAGACTTTTCTCCAAAGAGGACAAACATGACCAATAGACATATGTAAAGATGCTCAATGTCACTCTCATTAGGAAAATTCATATTAAAACCACAGTGAAATATCACCTCACACCTGTCAATGGCTCTCATCAAGAAATCAACAAACAAGTGTTGGCCAGGATGGAAAGAAAAGGGAACCATCCTGCACTGTTGATGGGATTGGAAATTAGTACAGCCACAATGGGAAACAGTGTTTAGGTTCCTCGAAAATTAAAAAGAGAACTGCCAAATAACCCAGCCATTCCATTTTTGTGTATATGACCCGTTTTAAAAAAATCTAAGACAGCCAAAGGGCCTGTGGTTCTAGGTCCCTTAAAGGGAGGAGCTGTATTGGCCCAGTATCACCTATTTACAGATAAAAGCAACTCCTCCAGAAGATGGCAATAAAGATTAAGCAAGTATGAGCAAGCAGAAGCAGTGAGCAGGCACAGAGTCAGATTTTATAGCTTCAGGCAGGATATTTTACAGATTAGTTGTTTAAAGGAAATACTCTATCCAAGTTTTCCATTCAATAGTTTTTAATATAAAATTAAAATTTTAAGAAATTGCTTTAAATAAAGTAGTTGAATAGATTTGTTTTCTTTTCTTCTTTAGGATAATCCAGGGATGTGCCCCTTCTCTTGTTTTGGTGATTGTGACAGGTTTTACAGAAGGCACAATCAGCTTTTGTGCAAAAAACCCAAACTAAAAAAAAAAACCCCAAAACAAAGCACATGCCATCACTTGCTGCTGAGACCAAAATGAGGAGGGCTTCTGGGAACTGATAAGCTGATAACCTCAAAACAAAAATAAGTGTACAGTATATAGAATAAAAACAAAGTATTTTGTTATAGGAGAATTTAATAACATTACTAACACATTAAAGTTCTTCAAAGGAAATATGGTACATATTGTTGGTTATTTTTTTATATTTTATTTATTTATTTTTAGAGAGAGGGAAAGGGAAGGAGAAAGAGTGGGAGAGAAACATCAATATGTACTTGCCTCTCATGTGTCCCCTACTGGGGACCTGGCCTGCAACCCAGGCATGTGCCCCAACTGGGAACTGAACCAGCGACCCTTTGTTTCATAGGCCCACACTCAGCCCACTGAGCCACACCAACCAGGGCATGTTGGTTATTTTTTACAACACCCATTCCCACACCTGTGGCCCTTGGGCACTTTTACTATAGAAGATGCAAAAGCTAAATACTATTTTCTCTAGCTTCTCTTGAAGCTAAGCATGTGACATTTCCAGTTAATGAAACCTGGGGTGGGAAGTGGGGCTGGCTAGAGAACATTAACATGATGAGAAGTAAATAAGCCATCTTGCAACTATGAGTTTACAATAAAGAAAAGAGCCAAGGGGACCAATGAAGATATGATCCTGCTCATGCTGAGTTACCCTCCTTGTACAGCTGCCTGTTTGCAGCAATTCGATGTGTAAGTTCAAGATACTCTTACTCAGGAATTCTGGTATGTGTAGCTAAAAAGCATGGTTGAGTACTAGTGTATGTCATAAAATGTCCACATGTTATATTAAATTTTATCCTTAAAATATTGTGAACTACGTATTATGTATGAATGAGGCAAAAGAGATGGGGAGAGGTTAAGTCACTTGTTTTTCTGGGATCTTCCCTTCGTCAAGGTTGGAATTCAAAATCAAGTTGTCAGATTCCAGCACATAATGCTGATAAATAAATACTCTGATGGAATTCATACAAACTTATGTCTTTTTTGCCATCCAAATGCAGTAGAACTGTCTTTGCTGTTTTTTTTTTCCCCCTAAATGGCCCCATGACAAAGATTCTTAATCTTTAGAAAAAACACACAGAAAAGTGATGACCCAGATTAGGAATTTATTTTATGAGCCAGAAAACAAACAAATAATTGGTATGTGTTTATTTAAAATTGCAGGTACATTTTGGAGAAAAGACTCAATCAGAGCAATTTAAGTAGCTTGTTAGGCAGAGAAGTCATCTTGGTTTATGTAGGTTGTTCGCCCCTAAGCCACTGTAGTTCATGGTGAAGTCAACTCCTACTGCAGGTAGGAGTTCTTGTT
This sequence comes from Sturnira hondurensis, assembly GCF_014824575.4. NCBI lineage: Eukaryota > Metazoa > Chordata > Mammalia > Chiroptera > Phyllostomidae > Sturnira > Sturnira hondurensis. The sequence continues at coordinate 81,003 of NW_028090623.1, read as the reverse complement.
AATACAGGTTTGAAAAGCAGAAGGAGGTAGTGGGGGTTCAAAACCTGAAGAGATGAAACTCAGAGAACGAGGCACTTTCAGTTTATTGGTAGGTGCTTTTAATTTCTGCTCTAATTAACCACCAGATAAATGTTAAAGGCAGCCCCTCCTTTCCTGGGAGATGCGTGCAGTAAATCTTTAAACAACACAGAAAATCAAGGGTGTCTGACTCTCCTTGGAGATTTTAATGGTTTTCAACTCTGGGTAAAAAACAGAAAGCCTTCATCTGTGCCTAGCAGCTGTTGCCATGTTTTCACATATGCTATTCCAAGGAGCTTTGAATTTTTTTCTACTTGACTGTTCTTTTTGAAACTTTGTTTTGGAATTAAGGATTACAATTTAAAGATGTGAATTTGTTGGATGAGTTGGGCAGGGATGATGTAGGTTGCGCTGTCAGGAGGTGGGATGGCTCCAGGAATATTTTAATACAGAGTTGTTGGTAGCAGCTTCAACAGACAATACATTTTAAGAGAATTTTTTGAATTAAAACCTGGGCTAATTATTCTTAAAAATGAAGCCAAGGGTGAATTAAGCATTAAAATGTATGTATTATATTTAAATTTCTTAAACTTCTACAGTATTCACATGAATATGATGTACAAGTGAGGAATCAACATTTGATTTGGTTTGGACATTTTACTGTCTTGCTTTTTTAAAAATTCCTTTTTTTGTAAGATGAACATTGTAATTGAATTATCTGTCAAGCCCCTTTCAGTTATTATGTTTATTTGTAACTTCGATAAATGTACTTTTATTAGAAACAAACTATTATCGATAAAATCTATATAATATAATTACTCATTAAATAGAAGACTTTACATAGCTCCACAGAGGGGATTGAAATGATTATAAATATTGTTTGCATGTTCACAATAGTAGTTTTTTTTAAAATTAAAAAAAGTATGCTAATTGATTTTAGAGAGAGATGAAGTGGAACACAGAGAGAGAAGCATTGATGTGAGAGAGAAACATTGATTGGCTGCCTTTCATATGTACCCTGACCAGAGATTGAACCCTCAACCTAGGTAAGTGCCCTGACTGGGGATCGAACCCCCAACCTTATGGTGTATGGGATGACATGCCAGCTGAGTCATACTGGCAAGGGCCCCAAATAGCAGTTTTTAAAAGTGGTTTCTAAATGAAATATACAAACTAAAAACCTAAGTAATTGTTTAAACAGAGTCAGGAATATGTAGCCACAGTGGAAAACAGTATGGAATTTCCTCAGAAAACTAAAAATGGAACTACCTTTTGATCCAGCAATTCCACTGCTGGGATTATACCCTAAAAATCCTGAAACACCTATTCAGAAGGACATATGTGCCCCAATGTTCATAGCAGCACAATTTACAATAGCCAAGTGCTGGAAGCAACCTAAGTGACCGTCAGCAAGTGAATGGATCAAAAAACTGTGGTACATTTACACAATGGAATTCTACACAGAAGAAAGAAAGAAGTCCTACCCTTTGTGACAGCATGGATGGAACTAGAGAGCATTATGCTAAATGAAATAAGCCAGTAGTGAGGGACAGATGCCATATCTCACCTATAAGTGGAACTTAACCAACAAAACAAGCAAGCAAAATATAACTAGAGACATTGAAATAAAGAAAAAACTGGCAGTAACCAGAGGGAAGGGTAGCAAAGGATAATGGGTGATATAGGAAAAGGTCTCTCAAGCAACATGTATAAAGGACACATGGATAAAACCAAAGTGGGTAGGTTCGAGGGTGGGAGGCTGGGAGGGGTAGGTTGGGGCATGGTGGTGGGGGAAGAATGGAGACAACTTCCATACAATCGAAGACAATTAAAAAAATAAAAATAAAATAAAGACTTATTAAACTAAAAAACTGACTGAAATACACTATCTCTTTTTAGGACAGGGCATGACAAATTGAGCTTTAAAAGTTAAGCTTTTAAATTTGGAATTCGTATAAAATTTTAAAAATATATGTATACAATTTTAAGCTATAGAAGCAGTGGACAGATATAAATGCTGGGATTCTTTGAGCATTTTTGGAAATCTTTGGGAGGTCATTGTATGAAGAATATATTAAGCTATATGACGTATGAAGGATGCAGTTGTGATGCATCAGTAGGTGTAGACTCAATTATTTGTCTTCATATTATACGTGTCCATTGCAGATATGAAGAAGTCTGTTGTTTTCATGGCTGAAATTTTGAAAGTATCACTAGATATGAAAGATTTTATCTAGATAAAGAAGAGAACTGAGATTTTCACTCCTATTTGGTCTTTTTAGCCTAATTTTCCCTCAGTACTACTGTGCATTAAGTTAAACTTTATTCTAGTAATATTTTTGTTTGACTAGAATGCTCTCACTTTATTAAGAGTATTTATCAAATGTGGTATTTATGAATTTTACAAAATGAAAAATATTGACTGTTTTTTACTGAAAGCTGCTGGAATTTCCTGTTCCACCAGTCTTCTGTTCAGAGAAGTGGCCATGACGTCTGCATTTCATACACTTGTCCTGGAATCAGCTTAGCATTGGTTATTTGTATCTCCTGGGACATCTTCCAAGGTTTCCTGAACAATCTGTACAACCATGCAAAGAATATTGTGGTTTTTCAAATAGATTGCTTCTGACATTTTCCTTATTGACTGAATTGTTAATTACATTGCTTCCACACTGGTGATTTCATAGTAAACTGGCATGATATGAAGGCCAGGTTTTAGGTCAAACCCTAAGAAAGCTTCAAAAAAAGAAATCTTTTCCTGCAGTACTGTACTCAAACTTTGAGAAAACACTAGTTCTTCAGTCTTTGCTGTGCTACTGACAGATTGTCATAATGTTAAATTTTGAAAATTGGCAATAGGTGAAAAAACTATGAATTTGTGAGACTAGAATCTGATAGAATCTAAATACATTACTATTTGAATTCATTCAGTGAGGTTTCAAGAGAAGATAAAAGGGTCCTCCCACTTTTCTTCCGCATTGTCATGTACAAAAAGTTTCTTAAATATTAATTCCATCTTTTTTGTATATTCTCCTTGTTACTAGTTACCCATTTCTAGGAGGTAGCTAGTGTCGGGGCCTAAAGACGGTGAATGCAATCCAAATCGCACCAGGAGGGCTTGGCTGAGGCAGCCCCAAACAGGATGCTGCAGCCGAGCAAGGCAGCCCCCACCCTTGTAGGCATCTCTTGATCACGAGTACTACCTACCAATTAAGATGCTGATCACGCGCCCACCCACCAACCGTCGCCAAGAGCATGCAGTGAGCATGCACAGGACAACCTATCAGGACCACCTCCCCTTTTCCCCTGCATATATAACAGCCCCGCCCAAAATAAAATTTGCAGCTTGATCAGAATCCTTTGTCTTGCTGCCTTTCTCTGCGCCTCTTGTTCCCATCCCTATACATCCGTTTCAGGTAGACTCGGGACCCTCGTTGACTGTTCCGCGGGACGGAACAAGCTAGACCATGTTACCAGAGTTTAGAACTTTTTTCTGTATAGACAGAAGACGTTCTATGATGTTTGTCTAACAAATTAGTTACATATCTATTTTTTTACCTCATGTATTTTGGGAAATAAAATGGCTTTTTGTAACTTATTGTCAATGGCTGATTGTCCATTGTTCCCTAGTGAATATAGAATGTCCTGTTTATTTGCTAAGACTGCATGAGATATCACTTCACATGGGTGAGAATGGCTGTCATCAATAAATCAACAAACAAGTGTTGATGAGGATGTAGAGAAAGGGGATCCCTTTTGCACTGTTAGTGGGAATGCTGATTGGTGCACACTGTGAAAAGCAGTATGGAGATACCTGAAAAAATTAAAAATCTCCCTTTTGACCCATCCCACTTTTGGCAGTATATCTGAAGAAACCTGAAACACTAATTTGAAAAAACATAAGCACCCCTATATTAATGGCAGCATTATTTACAATTGCCAAAATGTGGAAGCAGCCTAAATGTCCATTAATAGGTGAGTGAATAAAACAACTATGGGAAATTTGCATAATGGGATACTACTTGGCCATAAAAAAAAGAAAAATTTGCCCTTTTTGACAGTATGTATAGACCTGGAGAACATTATGCTAAGTGAAATAAGCCAGTCAGAGAAAAACAAATACTGTATGATTTCACTCATATGTGGAATCTAATGAACATACTGAACTAACAAGGAAAATAGAGACAGACTCATAGATAGAGAGCAGGATGACAGCTGTGAGGGACAAAGAGTGTGGTTTAGGGGGAGGAGGGGTCGAACAAAAGGAAAAATGACTCATGGACTTGGACAACTAGTGATGGAGGGAAGGGTGGTATAAGAAAGATAAATGGTAATGGTAAATATACAATAAAATATATATCCAAAAAAGTTGATGTGCCTTGAGAATTAGTAAAATTTGAGTATGGACTATGGATTAGCATGAATAGCATCAATGTTAAATTTCTTAATATTTACTATATTGGAGCTACATAAGAGAATGTTTTTTTCTTGAGATAATACATTGAGGCATTAGAGGGGTAATAAGGTAGAGTGTGTGTGATTTACTCAAACAGTTCTGGAAAATTTATATATATATATGCATATGTATAAATAATGTGTATATATGTGCCTGTGTGTGTATATGGAGAATGAGTGATCAGGAAAATGTGGCAAAAATGTAAAAATTGATGAATCTGGGTGAAGGCTTGTATACTTCTTGCAACATTTCTAGAAGTTTGAAGTAACTTCAGAATAAAAATATAAAATGTACTTTCAAATTAAGATTTAAGCAAAAGTGAATGTGTGTTTCTCGCCATCAAAAAGCTACACTCCCTTCTCTAATTCATGTATTTTATTTTCCTGTTATAAAATCATGAGTAAGCATATCTATGACTTTTGAGGACATCTGAAAGCTAGGAGGGGTGAGAGACTTCCACGGTGGTTGTGGAAACTGCTGATAATAGCTACGGAAATGGGTTCCCTGAGTGCTTCCTTCCTGCCAGGACTGAAAACAAGCATCCCTGGAGAGCCATCTCTTCAGCTCTGCACTGGGGAAAGGCCAGGTTTTTGTTTCTAGTTTCTTCCTTCTATTAAGAAACCAATTATGTGAATTTTGTGGTCATCAAATGAGTTCATACACAATTTTAAGTTTAAGGAATAAGTAAGTGAAACACCCTGAACATGGTATACTTTTCTGAGAACTCAAAAATCTTGATTTTTTCTAATAAAATATGAAAGCTTTGCATTTAAATTAGGGTGTTGCATATGATGATATCAAATGCTTTAAATCAGTTATGTCACCAGACTAAAGGGGTCTGTTTGCCTACGTGTGTCAAAGCCCAATGAGACATGAATAGGAGCTTGCAGCTAAGTAAGGGTTTATTTTGGAAAGTGGCCCACACCTGGAGACGGGTGAGCTAATGCTCAAAGACCTAGCTCCCTGATGGATTCTGGGGGATGATTAAATAGAGGAAAAATCATTAATCACAGTGACTAAGGGAGTTAGGGTAATGGTCAAGGTCATGGTCTCTACTGATTGGTCTGCACTTTGAGGGAACTGTTAGTTGATCAGTACATCTAGTCCTGATGTCAGCTGTGGCAGCGCTTACCTGGTTTCAATACGTTTCTAAGTCTGGAGCTGAGATACAACTGAGACCTAGGTGTTATCTCTAGTTTTACTGAAACTTTTGTCTCTCTGGTCAACAGACCCAAGGCTTTGTCCTAAGATTATTTGTTGCTGATCAGAACCTCATTGTCCTGAAGACTTAAGGATTAAGGGAGTCGACATTGGAGGGAGAAGGAGGCAGGTTTGTCAGTGTGCCGTGGGGAATAAAAAATTAAGCATGTATTTTCTAGGATTCAATTAAAATGGCAAGAATCCAAAGCAAAGTCACCAGATCTGAAGTTTTAGAGAATATGCTGTTACACTTGAATCAAGAGAAACAGTCACAGCATACATTTAATTAATAAATAACATGGGTACATTAACACGGGTATTTTGAAGTTGTATACAACCTCATCTTCTTCTCACAACATGCACAGCAGACTACTCTGGAATCAATGACTAAAGTTTCGATTTGGTTTATAATTTAAATTTAGGCATTGGTTTCCTCTAGAATTTAAGGAATTTATTTTAAAGTTGCTTTGCTTAATACAATTTCAGGAAGAATTTGGGGGTTACCTAGAGCTTTGTTAAAATCTGAGAGAGAAAGAGAGAGAGAGTGACCTTTAATATGGAGCTGGATAAGAAAAATTGCCTTTCACTTCTAAGGGTTTCAGCTTCTGATCCTTTGATCACTGGATGTCCCGTGTAATGTTCTCTGGGTTTCCTGGATTCTGACTTCACTCTGGTTCCTCAGTTCTTAACTTCCTTTTGGCCTTTGCTCAGGTTTCTTTCTTGATTCACTAGTTGGTTCTTCTGGTTATTTGTTCTCGTTAGACCCAATTGGCTATTCTGACATGAATTTGAAAGCAGATACGTCAATAGAGAAGTAGTCTACTTGTTTATAAAAGGCAGTTGTCGCTACTTACATAGTTTTTCATTTTTATAATAAGTACTTTCTTATCACAAAGATAAATATATGTATATACATACATTGCTAGAAAATTTAAAACACACATTTAATTACTAAGCAAATAAACCACCGTAAGTCTGTGTCACATAGAGAGAAGTACTGGGAGTAGAGCTGAAAACAAGTTTTCCAGTGCATAAGCACAATTTTTAAACAAAAATAGTATCATATTATTTATTTTTTCACTTAAGATCAAATGCCCATTTTCCCATGTCATTGTATTTTCCTACATCATTTTTCAATGGCTGCAGAGTAATCCACTGTGAATGTATCTCATTATTCAGTTGCTTACTTTGGACAAATTTAGATTTTAATTTTTTCATTTTAATAATATTGCATGAACATCTTTGTATATATAGTTTTGGTGGCCCTGTGATGTTTCCGTAAGATGTTTGAGGTATGGATTCAGATGTGGACACATGGCATTAATAGTATTTCCAAAGTGTAGCTATTTTAAGAGAAATAGTTTAAGCGTATTCTATTTTAAGAATAATATATAAGAGTAAACTTAGGAATTTTGAATTTTCTGGAGGAAAGATCATTCTATTTTGACAAATTTTGATTATAATCAGAATGAGCAGAAAACTTATTATATGGTTTCCTTTTTCATTTAATAGGCAAGTGATGGTTTGGATTTTTATGCCTTTTTCTTTGGTTTGGTCTTTGTTTAGGATTTTTGTATTTTAATGGTTCTAAAAAATAAAATTCCTCAAGACAAATCTTTTCCTTTGACAAAATTTGGTGCAAAATTGATGATATATGAAACAATAGAGCATGCGAAATATGATAACCTTATGTGGAAAATGTTCCATAGTTTGTTTCACTTAATTGTTTTTCTGTAAAAAGTTTATTAAGTCTTCTCAAGTATATATAGAATTGAAACCAAAAGAGCAACCTAAGCATGTAGAATGAATGTATAGACTTGTTCAACCCTTCCATAAAGGCAGCAGATAAAATTCAGCTTGTAAAATAAGGTAACAGTTAAAATTATTCCATAGCAAATGTATTGCGCCAGCTCTCTGTGCCAACTCATAAATATTTCCATCCTCATATACTTTCCAAAGGATAGTTTTCCAGTTGCAATTAAACTCTAAGCTGTTGCGTATTTTGGGGCTTCAGTAATTTTGCCTATATACAATTAAATTTTTGAAAATGGTGTCTTTGTGATAATTGTAATAAATTCTTCATACAGAAATACTCCCAAATATTAGGTATCACTATATAGTAGGCTATATTCCAAATAAATCTGAAGACCTCCTCATTAATGAAGTGGTAGGTATTGTACATTATTCCATAGATAAAATCCATGGGGGGGAGCTTCTGACAATGGTTATAGTAAGAAATACTAATAATTTCTTTGAAACTAAAGATTAATGTGATGATCTCAACTTCAAAACAGCAAAAAGTGAAACATTTGGTTCCATAGAATTGCAAACGTTTTAACTTCCAAGGTTTCCTGTGGCAACTAAGTGTTTGTGATTGTATGCCTCAAACAACTAGAGGTCCTGCAAAAATGCCCTGCCTGTCTTCCTTTGCAGTTCCATTAGATCTTTATTGTTATTTATGTAAAAATATTTATTGTATATCAAAATGCTTACTTGTTGAGTTCCCACTCAATCCTAGGTGCTTATTTAATTTAATTTTCACAACTCTGTGAGGGAATTAGTTTTATTCCTGTAATACACATAAGAAAATGGAGGATGGGGAAGTTGAGTAATATCGCTAACGTCGCAAAATGTAGGAAGAGCGATGGAGCTAGGATTCAGACTCAGTTATGGATAAAATAAGTACCACAAATTAGATTCCTGGGAGTAGGCTGTTGTCAGAAAGAAATTAAGTATAAAATAAAGTACTGGTAAATAGGATTTGACCTCATTTTTTTCAAATATTTATTTTTGTCTGTAAGGGCACTGAAGGTGAAGGATGGCAAAATGAATCTTAAATACATACCACATCTGCACTGAGATTGCTGTTCTTATATTTTCTGTTGGTGTTGATGAAATCTAAATTTGGAAACAAGAATCAGAGCTATAAAGTTATTGAAAGATTAAAGATCCTTTCTGGCTATGCCAGTAGTCATTTCAAATAAGTGTTTCATATTTCTTCAGTAATGCTTTAATGACTGTACCATTCTCTCCTTTCTTAAAGTTTACTACCACTTGCTTTCCATTAGGAAATCATTTTAAATTAAGGGCCTCTTTAAGATGAAAAGCCCATAGGCTCTAAAAAGTTAATAAATGAAAGAATATTCCTGTGTAATTCACCAACCTGAACTGATATCAAGGATATCATGAAGATTAAAATATAAATTATCCCACTTTTTACATTTCTTTCCTATCTTCTTCCATAGCACAGCTATTACCCAGTTTAGAGAATGTTCTCTTTCACCTCTTCCAAGGCACTTAGGTCTCCTGTGGTGTGTTCAGTAATGAAAGTGATTTACCTCTGTTTGAAGCCAGAGTAAAAGCTGGTCAGGCCAGGCACTGGCAGCCATATTTAGAGAGAACCAGAAAAGTAGTCAGTCTCTGTTACAAAGCTCAGGTGAATTCCTGCTGCTGGAACACAGTGCATTATAAATTGTTTTAAGTTTAAATTTCTACTCTTACTCTATTTTCTCCAAACAAATGGTGTTACTGCCCAAAAGAAGGCTCAAAATGCCAAAAAGAACTGGTGCCAGTGGAAAATTCAACTAGTGACGAGTAGGAGATTAATCATCAAGGAAATGGTACCCTTGGTTTAATGCATATGAGTTTAAGAAGACAGGCAACCGTTTGAGCGGTAGCATTTTTGAGCTGCAGCATTTCGCTCTTCCTTAGTAGTGTTGTGGAGGAGAAAGGAAACTGAATTTGGAATGCAAAGATCTGAACTTTAAAAGAGGAGAGTGGAAAGGAGCAAATGTTCTTTGAGGACTTTGGTAAACAATAGGCATTGGGTTGCACTAGGTTAAGGGCTTTCACATTTTATCTCATTAAATTCTCACAACACTGGGAATACGTACGAGAGGTTGAGAGATTTGTCCTAAATCAGAGCTAGAAAGCAGCAGAAGTAAAATGTAATGATATGTTAATCCAAACCCACAGTTCATCTTCTTGCCACTTTTATCATTTAAACATGATTATTATCGTGGTCAGTTATCATGAAAAAGGGCATCATCCATACATTTTTCTAAAATTGTCATCTGAACATCACCTGTTTCAGAATCATTTGGAAATCCCCAGTCCCATTGTAGAACTATGGAACCAGAATCTTGGAGAAGGGCCTTAGAGGTGGCAATGATAACAAATCCCATGGCGTGCTTTATCATACACATTAAAATTTGAGAGCTGCTGCTCTAGAAGAGGGTATTACAGACTGGGAAAACATGAATTGAAAATGATACTTGCACTATTTTACCTTTTAAAGTTATTCAAAACCAAGTGTGATATACAGGGAATGGGAAGCTATTTGAGAATAAACCAGCAGTCCCTGCTCCATAAAGGAAGCCAGAGGGAATGCATGGATAGTCCCCGGTGGTACAGCCAGACAAAAGCAGAACAGGGAATCTCTTGCCCAAGGTCAGCACTATTCTTGCATTTTATTCTGGAGTCTGGAAGACTATCAAGTGCATGTTATATTTTTCATAAGCTGGGATATAGACATACCCATTTGGATTTTGTTTTTAAAACTAACAGTTTAATAAAAACAGACAAATCATGAATGGAGGATTTTTGAGAACTACAGACTTGGGATTGAATGTTTACTCAGTACATGACCTAATTACACTTTGGTGGCTTCAGATTTGATATCTTTAAAGTGCAATAACAATAATAATAACTAGTACCTTGTTCTGTTGTCAAGAGGATTAGAGATAAAAAATGTAAAGCACATGGCACATAGCCTGGGACAAAGAAAATAGCGAATGGTTACTTATGTCATCATCATTTATTAGTGATATTTATTATATAGCATGAAGAGAGGTGAAGTGCATTCATTGCATGTATGATAGTAATAGAGTCAGCTCTACTGTATGTGATGGTAAACCACTGAGTAGAGACAGAGACCCCTCCTCGAGAACTGCCCAGAGGAAGTCAGTCTATGAATAATTCTATTCTTCATCCCGTGTCTTGAAACATTACTGAAAAATTTGAAAGTGTAACTTAATATTGTTGAAACTTCTTTGATTTTTGTTCTATATATTATTTCATATTTCTGATTCATGGATAGAACAAAAAACCTTCTACATTCCATGGCTACAGTTTTACCACCTAGCTTTTTAAAGTTTTGTTCTAAATGTCAATAGACAATTTAGGCTCTAGAAATTTTAGTGTGGTAGCTAAATAAGTTGTATCTATCATATATATGATTAACACATTTTAGCCAATCAGTCTTGTTCTTAAAAAAATTGAGTTTATCTATACAGATTTTAAAAAGAAAGAGTATTTTAACTTGGTGATATTCTTAAATACCTGTTTTTAAATTATTCATTCTGTACTTTTCCTGTATGTAGCATACCATTTTCACCAGAGAAAGTCTATTTTAAGTAGGACCAGTAAAATATCTACAGCATTTGTTTAATTATCTTATCAACTAATGCCCCGTGAAATAAAAATATGCTTATGTTTTTGCTTGTCGAAGTCATGATTTTGTTTCTGGGAGGCCTATTAAAATAAGTGTACTTAAATATTGACTGATTTGGGTGGGGAAAGGAAAATCTTAGGAAAAATTTTTGTTTATAAAGCCTTGTTTATTCAGGCTCTTCATATCTGAATATCTGTTTGATTGGAATAATTATGTTGTTGGGAAAAAGATCTCAAAACCCAGGAACTCTCCAACACTTCTTCCATGGAAATGCATACTGAGAACGTGTGTTTACAGGAGCAGGGTGTAAAGAGCCTGACTTTGTCGGCTTTTTATCCCTGGAGCCATTCTTAGAGCAGGCTTACAGCAATATGCAAATTTTCATGGATAGCTGCATAAATCTCTCCTGCCTATTAATAGAAATTTCTTCTCTCTCATGTTTTTTTTTTGGTTACTGACATTTATAAGCCAATGATTCTTGAGAAGCTGCATGTCTCCAATGTACTTGTTTGTGAAATATTTGATTATTAATGTTAGTTATATTCTAAAGTGCTCTTTCTAGATTTCTGTTAAAAATAATACATTTATAATATCATTTTATTACAAACATAAATTAAGAAAATAAAAAATACAGACAAAAGTAGTATTCATCATTAGATCTCTATTATCTACAGACACTTGTAACATATAGAAATTGATATAAATCAGTTTTGGTCCTGAAATGGAGCATTAGTTTTCTTTTAAATACCATTCACTTTTATATATACCTTCAGACTGTTTCTTTAATCAATGCCAATAAATCTCAGAGTCTAAAAGGAACAGAACTTAGCTGCTATTTGAAGAGTAAAATATAAGCATTCCTACTAGAGGTATCTGACTCTGATTCTTCAGAATTGGGTTTTATCAATTGATAAAAATGACTGCAGTTGTATCAGATATTCAATATTATTGAAAGTGATGCATGAAATGCAAAAAAAAAATTAGTCCCTTGCTCTAACTCATGTAGGTTTTTATATTTTGTTTTTGTAATTATTGATCAATATTATAAATTGGACCAATATGTTAAGAGCTTCTAAATGTGATCTATAAGCTTTAAGATCAATAGTGATATCATTCATAAAAGAGAAAATAAATTGAATTTATGACTCCATTGAAACTTAGATTGCATGATTTCACTTCCTCTATTTTATTTTTGTAACTTATTTTTCTTAACTCTTTTCTGTATTAAACAAAATACAGAAAATACAAGCAGCAATAAATGTTATCCATAGCCTTATCACTATCCAGATCCAACTATTATTAATTCTGATGTATTTCCATATTTTATTTTTTAAAATTTACTTAATTATTTTTCACGTACAGTTTTCTATTACTCCCATTAAAAATAAATTTGTAGTATGTGTGTATGTGTGTGTAATTTAGGACCCTGATGTTTATTTTATGTTGATAAGCATTTTCCCCAATATTGTAGGTTTCATACTCATTATATCTTTAATGGGTATATACCACCTAATTTGGTAGTTTCTTTTTCTTTATTTTTTTGCTATTAAAATAGTTCCTCAATGGTCATCTTCATGTATAAAAATATTCCAATTATCTTATCTCAGTTGGAAAATTCAAAGTCAAAGCATGTGAATATCTTCAAAATATTTGTTAAACAATTGTCAATTTTATTTTTTAAGAGGATTGGACCATATTTAATTCTTACAGTATATTTGAGAATAACTGTTTCCTCAGGTTATTAGTAGTGATGAAGATTACTAATAGGTAATTTTTTACTTATAATTACTAATAAGCAGATTATTTTTTCTATGCTAATTTGAGAGGTTAAAAATATCTTCAATCTGCTTATATCTGATAATTGGTGGTATTATCTTAAAATGGCTTTAAAAACATTTAGAGTTGGCTGATCTACATAATGTTTCTATTCCTAAATACAGTTGATTCTCAATCTTTTATTTATTTTTCCCTCAAAGTCTAATCTATGTTGCACTCACCACCTTTCTCCTATCAGGAAGATCAACATAATTGCAAAGTTTGGGAATGGCTCAGTTTAGAAACAAAGGAAATGTTAAATTTGTGCCACAAATATGATCCACAATTCCTTTGTAAAACAGAAGATAATAAACAGAAACTATTCTCTCTCCCATAGAACTTTGTATTTCCATGCACTAATCATTTTTAGTAGCTTCCATCTATTTGTATTCATTTTATTTAAAAGATCACTATTTTTAGCCATTACACATAATACACATTATTTGGAATTTTTGGTTAATTGTAATCCAAAAATACAACAAAATAAAATATTCTTTTAGGAATAAATTTGCCTTCCTGATGTAGATAATGTTTTGTTGCAGTAGTTAACCGTCATAGAAAGACATTTTATTTATACGAAGCCTCTTGGCAGCTATAGAAATGCATTTTTCATTTGAAAATTTAGTTTCAGATCAGATTTCTCTTTAGGTTAGAAACAGCTTGAAAAGAGTGCATTTGCGATTTCAGTTGAGCATAGTAGAGTATTATGTGGGACATGGCAAAAATCGAGTTGTTTTTATATGAGCAAAAGTATTAATTTTTTTACTTGATATTTAACTTGAACAATTATATATAATAATTTTCAATATTAAAATACTTCGTCTGTTGTGTCCTTTAATTAATCTCTTTTGAGACATTTATTGTTCCGTCCCGCGGAACAGTCAACTGGGGTCCCGAGTCTACCTGAAACGGATGAATAGGGATGGGAACAAGAGGCGCGAAGAAAGGCAGCAAGACAAAGGATTCTGATCAAGCTGCAAATTTTATTTTGAGCGGGGCTGTTATATAGGGGGCAGGGGAAAAGGGGAGGTGGTCCTGATAGGTTGTCCTGTGCATGCTCACTGCATGCTCTTGGCGACGGTTGGTAGGTGGGCGCGTGATCAGCATCTTGATTGGTAGTTAGTACTCGTGATCCAGGGATGCCCCCAAGGGTGGGGCAACCTGGCTCGGCTGCAATATCCTGTTTGGGTTGCCTCAGCCAAGCCCCCCTGGTGCGATCTTCTTGATAGATTGCATCCGCCATCTTTAGGCCCCGACAATTTATACATTACACTAAAAGCCTCCTATAAACTGATGTCTGTTTATTCTAAACATTCCCTGAGAATTTAAGTATTTGGAGTTTTTATCAGCCAGGTAAGGCTGGTAAATCATGGTCCTGTGAATACTTGCTCTTCCGCATTATTCAAGGCTGGTCAGTGCAGTGGTGGTGTTACCGAACAAGGGTCCGAGGGGGGGCCAATACTTGGCCCACCGAGGGATGCCAAAAACTGCTACAGAAAACAGGGGCCCCTCCCAGGGACGATATACTAATATCTATAGGGCTCTTCTGTCCGCCGCCAATTGGAAAGACATCTCTCAATGCCAGAGATTTGTGAAAAGGAAACAAAATGTTTATTTAATGCTATTTAGGCCTAATGCCTTCCTTAAAATATCAAAGTCTTTAAGGGTATACACCTACACACACACACACAGCGCTCCCTTCTCCCACTGTCCCAACTCCGGGTACCGTAAAGCAGGAAAAGAGCACACGTCCGTTTTTCAGGTCACTGGCACTGTGAGCTGTGTCGGCTGTCCAGGCAGGATCTCCAATTAATCCAAAGTCATGTGGCACCTTCCACTGGCAAGAGTTCTTTGTACCAAGTTCCAGTCAAAGTCTCTCCTGGTTTCCAGGTCACTCAGCCAAAGGGAGCACGCCAAAGCTACGTGGGCCTCTTCTACCACAGCCGCACTCCACCAAAAGTGCGCGTCTTTCTTCTTCACCTGGCCGCAGGGATCTCCATTCTGGCAAAGCTGTGTGGTCTTCCCTTTCACCTGGCCAAGAGGGGTTCTGCACTCTGCTAAAGCCACATGCCTCTCTCGCAGGCACTCTCTCAGAGAAGCAGCCCCCGTTCCAGCCTGGGTAGCCTCCACTCTGCTAAAGCCACATGGCTCTCAAGCAGGCACTCTCTCAGAGAAGCAGCCCCAGTTCCAGCCTGGTTAGCTGCCACTCCTCCCTGGCCCAAAACTTGGCCACGGCTATTTAACATATCTATGAAACCAGCTAAAGGTTATACATATGTTAAATAACCATTCCAGAGGTTAGCTGCAAAACTATTGCTATGCAAAACAGCTCTCAATGCTCCATTCGTCCCTTCCCCCAACTGACACCTGGGGGGGGTGCGGTGAGGACATCTTAATATTTCCTCCAATATTCTTGTACACTTTGAGTTCTGGACACCATTCCAAATCTTTTCTGGGCTCCCCTCCCCTTCGCTGCACCCTGTATCAGTGGTGGGGGGGGGGAGGGTGTTTCAGAGGCCAGCCAGCCAGTCTTCAGGTCTTCTCTTACTTGGCCAGATTTCCACCATTAGAGTTACTGTGTTGGGTAGAATACAAAGCCGAGATGATCTGTATCTAACATTCTGGTAAAATAAATTCATCGGTTACCTGGGAATGAGAAGTGTACTATGAAGTTTCTCCTCTCCCTCTTACCATTGCCTAGGTTGTCAAATCATCTTTTGGAAGGACTTTCTCTACTTAAAAACAATTATAGAGTGTATCAAGTAGTAGATAAAGCACTTTCCATTATATTTTATTATTTTGAAAATATATTTGAAGTTTTTGTTTTCTGCGATGTGGGAAAGGGGATTGAGATTGCTTTTTATTTAGCATTGGTTTAGAACAAGCATAAATGACAGAGAGTAGGGACATGGGAAATCTGTCTTTGCCATTTACTGTTGTTCTATTCTTGGACAGAATACTTATTCCCTTGGAAGTTTTCTTTTAAAATTGTTGTTCTATTACAGTTGTCCCCATTTTTCCCCATTACTCTCCCCTGCTCTGACTACCCACCCCTCTACATTCAATCCTCCCCCCACCCCGTGGTCCTTGTCCATGGGTCCTTTATACATGTTTCTTGACTTGACCCTTCCCCTACCTTCCCCCATTATTTTCTTCTCCCTTTCCTCTGGTCACTGTCAGTTTGTTCTTTATTTCCATGTCTCTGGTTCTATTTTGCTTGCTTGTTTGTTTTGTTGATTAGGTTTCTCTTGTAGGGAATTTTCATGATCTTCTTTCTTAAATGAAAAAGTAACAATCTACCCATTTGACAGGTATTTGTGCTGGTCAAATAATATAATGTGAGTAAAAGTACTTCATAGATTGTGGCATTTTCTTTCTAAGGGCAAGTCTGTTAGATTTATTTTGAAATAATTTTATGACAGTTCAAAATAGAAGAATATTGCTTCTTAAATGTGTTTGTTCTATGTTACCACTGGTATTTTAAAACTTGCTTCTTTGAAAGGGGTTGTAAATAACTTCTTATTTTATTGATGATTCTTTTTTTTTAGGATTTTATTTATTTATCTTTAGAGAGGAAGGGAAGGAGAGAAGGAGAGAAATATCAATGTATCGTTGCCTCTCGTGACTCCCCTGCTGGGAACTGGCCTGCAACCCAGGCATGTGCCCTGACTGGGAATCGAACCGCGATTGTGTGATTCGCAGGCCCACGCTCAATCCACTGAGTTTGATTATTCTTTATAAAAGAAATATATATTCATTGTAGAAAATGAGGATAAGCACAATTTTATTAAAAATTACTCATAGCTCTACTTCAGAAACAACAATAACCCACAATTATACATAAGATGATATTTGAGGTTGGGTTGTATGAAACTGACATTTTCTATGGTGCTGCCTTGTAAATGTGGTAGAGGGTTTCCTGAGTTATTTCATGTGAGTTTTCAGATCTCTTTTTTGAAGATGGCTGAAAATGTCTACAAAATTTTAGTCTAGACATTTCCAATATGATGTTTTTGACCCTTGTATTTAGTTTACTAGTCTGTCCTTGTGGGAATTAGCCTTAACTGACTATGTTTTATAAAGGAAAAATTCAGTTTATCATTATAACTGCATCCAGCTATCCAGCTGGTTCATTGCCAAGTCTTTACAACTAAACTGAAACTGAATTAGGCTAATAGTTTTGTGCACTGAACAGTGGAACTTTCAGCTCCTTATAATGATTCATGTGTTACAGCCGCAGTACACACTCATTAATAACATCTGACTTTTCATTGAACCACGGAGACTCCTTTCCTCTCAGCTAATCGTTTGATAAAATTTCAACTTTTCAGTTTTCTGGATGGAAATTTGAAAGTTAACAAAATTGTAAGCCTGAAAAAATCATTATTCAGAATAGATTAGATTGTGAGAATATCAATTATTTTTTAATGTTTTTTTCCTAAGATTCACATTTAGGAACTATTACTTTCCTTGGGAAAATGCTCCTTTTTTATATTTTCAGAGCTATTGTTCATATTTAAAACAATTTTTTAATGCATGATAAAAACTTCCCAGTATGTCCTGTTGCAGAAATTTTTGCTCTAAATAGGCCAAAGTTGACTTTTATGATTTCAGGTGTATTTATGGGTATTATTTCATCTTACATTTGCCCATTTGCTTTATGTTATGTGAATATATTATGAGAAAAAATGACATTTGGTTCAAACCAAGAAATAAGGAACCTAAAATATATTATTATCTCTGGAATATTTTATTTTCACAGATTTATAATTAAAATAACAAACTTATACTATCAAAACATGTACTGCAAATTAATGTCAGCAGGCAAGAATTTTTAATTTCTCTGGTAAGTACAAACAGAACAGACTCAAATTTTAAAATAAAAAGAAATTTTTGTAAACATTGGTGAGGAAATGATTGAAACATTGTATTAGCTTTAAAGAAGTATAATGTGTCTTTGTATAAATATTTTCAAGGGTGACATTTATTATTCTTTAATATGATTTTGGCTTAAATAAATTAATAGCATATTTTCTTTGGTTTTGGAGGTTTGGGATATAGGCTTCTACATATGATCATCTCTAACACAGCAGAGAAATCACAACCTTCTCAATAGTCGCAGTTGAGTGGAGAGAGTAGAACTCCTTCAGTGTGCACTTTGACTTCTTTATTTATCTGGTAAATTCACAGTAAGCCCCTGATGGACCCCGTGGGTTGTTTTCTTAAACCTGCCCTCCAACTTCTTACTACTATGACTTCCAGAGGTTAAAAAATAAACAAAATAAAACATTTTCCATATGTCCTTGTTGCTAAAGTTCCAGGTGTGATTTGGGTTCCTCCAATCACTCGTATGAGACTTAAACAGGAGGGAAGTTAGTTGGGACAGAGACCATAATTTTACTGTTCGGATGATGGCAGAGGTGGCATGGGCCCGAGTTAACAGCTTCCTGATTCGTCAGCTTTCTCCAGCGCCATGTGCAACACCCCTGAACACAACAGTAGTGGGGCAGTTCTTGGGGCTGGAAGCTTTCCTAAATGTTATACGTAGAACTTCTCCAGATTGCCCAACAATTTTTAAACCACAGAATAGCAGGTAATGTGTCCTATTCTGTGTAACAGGTTTCTATGGCTTGTAATGGAGCCCTAAATGGTTGAGATCTTTCCTAGATTTTAAGCTATTCAAGGAAATTTTGATTACTTATTTTTGATGATGGAATGAATCAATGTTGCATAATGTTTTCATTTGTCATTTGACTGGTGATTTAGGTAAACATTGCTAGCAAATAAGACTCTGCTTTCTGAACAGGTTTTTGGAGACAGAAATATTGATTGTATGAGGGGAAATATGTTTTTTTCTTCTAATATTCTTTTTATTAAAAAATAACAGTGTGCAATGATGCAATGAATGCAAACATACACATATACATATTCACATAATCAGACATTATCTATAATGTTGGGGGAGTTAATGCTACAGATAATCCAAAAGTGATACATTTGAATAAGACATGATAGTGAATTTGTATCACTTCACCATTATTGTTGTCTGTCTAGTATAGAATTTATGATGTTCATGTGCCTCATCCTTTTGTAAAGCCTTCTTTGCTCCTCCCATGCCTGCCTTTGGCACCACTGCACACACACACCATTCCTATTTACCAGTTTTCTACATAGTTATATTGGAACTTTGGTCAAAATGTGTGACAGTTTTTGTTTAGCTAGTCTTCCATTTTTGATTATGAGGTCAGTGAGGGTAAGAATTGTGTTTTTATTATTATATTCAAATACACAGTATCCAGAAAGCTTTAGATGTTTTAATATAGTGTTGCTTGACTGGACAGACGAGGGTGTAGGGGATTAGGGGGAAGCAGCATGTGCAGAGCACAGCATAGGCAATTATAGAGACTAATGCATGAGGAGTCTGGAGACCCATTGTTGCAGTTATCTATTGCTGCAAAACAAACCCCTCATAACTCAGTAATTTAAGACAACAATTGATTATTCCTTATAATTCTGTGGGTTCATGGGCAAACCTTCTGTGTTGTTATTCATTGGGTCTCTGGCATAGGTAGAAGATTCAAAAGACCTTCACTCACGTAGTTGGCAGCTGGTGCTGGTTTTCAGCTGGACAAGAAATAATGGAAGTTACAGATGGACTCTTAAGTCTCTGTCTTGGAAATTATACAGACTCACTTCCACTGCATTTTACTGGTCAAAATAAGTCTCATGGTTATCCCAGATTCAATGGGGAGGAAAATGATATCACCTCTTGAGGGTATAGTAATAAAGTTACACCGAAAAAGAGGGAGGGATGGGAAATACTGTTGTAGCCATCTTTGGAAATACTTTGTATTACATCTTTATTTTCTTTCTGTCTCTCCTTAGATGTGAAATATTTGTCCTGGGCTATGGTTTTCTCATCTTTGTAACAATAGTACTAGACTTGATAATCACTAAATTCCTTTTGATGGATTTTATGATAATAAATAAAATCCCTAGCTGCAGGATTATATGATACAATAATGTTTTTGTTCAGAGGGTTCATATTTGTCACATCTTTATTTCAGCTGGGATCTTATCAAACTCTTTTTCCTAAGTCTCCTGTGTCCTTCAAGTTGCTTTGTGGGTAAGTGGTACTCAAAGTATTGTCTTTAGACCACCACCATCAATATGCTCTGGGTGCCTTTATTAGAAACACATATTAATAGACTTTGCCATTAAAACCCCAGGAACATGAGCTTTAAAAGCCCTCCAGGAAATGTTGATGCATGGTAAAGGTTGAGAACCATAGGTGTAGAATATATCAGAAGTGAAAAAGTCAGCAGTAACATCAAACAAAGCAATGCTGCCTACTGGTCATACATCTAGTCAAAAATAGTGGGTGGTCATATGATTAAAACCCCAAATTCTCATCTCGGCCAACCACACTGAAATTCCAACATTACAGAGTTAGTCTCTAGCTTCAAATCTAGGCATTTGGTCTTAAAGGACAACAACCCCTTTGAAGAGAGGAAAAACATAAGCAGTCATTATATCTACAGCAGTGTTAAGTTTACTTCATTGTCTTTCTGAGAACCACATAGCAAAACCTAAAGAAACTGAACACCAGACAATAAAATTTTGTTCTGAAACAAAAGTCTTGTTTTGAAGAAAAGATTGATCCATGGGATTTCAAGCCTCCCTGAGAAAGAACAAAGATCCATAATGGGAACCTCTATAATGGGAAACTCTGGAAGTGAGGAAAATGTGCTGGGTGATCTTGACAGAGCTGGAAGCTTGTAAAACATAAAATGGGTAAAGAGATGAACAAAGCGGAAGTGGAGAGACACCAAAGATAAAAGCTGTTTCCTCTCCATTTGGTTCTGGGCCAACCTTAATGCCTATTAAACTGCAAATGAATTACAAAATTGCTCATGAACTGTAGAAAAGAGGTGACAAAGAGATGACAGAAGAAAAGTAAGGAAGTGTGAGAGACAATGTAAAGGGAAGCATTTGGAGCTGTTTATAATGTCTAAGAGATAAGAAGACAGAAGTAAATTATCTTTCAAAAATAGGACCTTCTACATCTAGCACTGTCTATCAATGGCTAAAAAGTAATTTGGAGGCAGGAGAATGAGAGATGCAAAACTGAAAAATTCCCACATTCCTCTATTAAGAGGAATTACTTGTCCCGTCACCCACAGCTGCTGCAGAGGCTGGGAAATGTTCCCTTGGAGCTATGTGCCCACAAGGAAAAACAGGCGATTTAGGTAACACAGAGCTGTCTCTACCACATAGATACAAATAGGTATGGTTAAAAAATGATTTATCTCAAGTCTATTCTCTAGAGCAAAGATGAACAATTTTAATAAAAAGAATAGTTATACCCAAAGTTTATAAAAGATTATGAATTTATCTGTGGTCACTTTGATATAAAGTAAATACATTGATTTTCCTAGAAGCTTGCTTAATTTTAGCTTTAGTTGTATTTATGTTTCCAAGTGGAATATTGTCTGTTGTTGACTTATCAAATAATGTAGGCCGGTGATTTATGTGTTATTTTTCTTAGCTGTTTTATATTAAAAGTTCAAATATCACAACCATCTAGGTAATCTCAAAAAAGAATGTTGATGGATCAAAAGTCATTCAACAAAATAGAATTTGATTTAAAATTGGATATAATTGAAGTTTTAAAGCATGATACTAGAGAATTGGGAAATGATAACATAGTACTGCTATGCAGATATGAAGTGTACTACTAGATGTTTAAGGGAATGGTAGAATGTTCAGTTTTAGTGCTACCTCAGACACTTTTCAATGGTTTAACCTTGAGTAAAACTTATTTAGTGTTCTGGGACACAGTTTCTATCTCTGAAATATGGGGGAGTTGAGAATTTTGATTAATTAGTCTCCAATGCCTTTCTAAACTAGAGTTTTAAATGGTTTAGTAGAATAAAGGAAATAGAATAAGTGTCTTGTGCACCTAAAAGTACAGTAGAAACCTCCCTTTCATTAGGTTGGACTAAACCAAAAATGTTTTAGATACATTGGTACATATAGAATTTCCTTTCTGGGGAAAAAAGTAGCATTATTGGAAGCATAGTGAGATAATTTATATTCATATCTGTAAAGGTCTTAGCATAGTGCCTGATACAAAGAAAGAGCTCAATAAGTTAATTAATTTTAGCCATTAGAAAATCACTTCAGAACACATCACAGGCTTTATGTCCAAAAGTTGTTTTTTATTATACTGTCACCAAAAACAAATCCCTCTAATCCCTATAGATTTACTATTTGGACTACAACTTTAGATATCAGTGTACGTAAAGAAAGGAGTTAAGTTGCCAGGAATGGAAGAGGAAAATTTTATGCTTATCTACGTCTTCTTTTCTCTCCCTATCTCTTAACTTTGTTTTCCTTCTTTCTTTTCTCTGTCCTGTAAGTTCATGGCTGTAAATTAAATACAGGTGGTCTTCTTTCAGAGCCCCTGTTCCAATCTACTCCTCTATGCTGACTCTTTCTAGTTCATAGTGCCTTCCTTGCATATGTAAGAGCCTTCCTTGCATATAGACACTTTCCTCTAAATGTTGGTTGATAGAATGCAATATTTGGGTTTTTTTCTTTGCCTGATTTTAAAAGTTATTTATAGGATTTGAGGTTTGGGAAGTTTATAGATGTGGGCAGGTATTAAAGTTTCAAGATGTTTCCAGTTATCCCTATGAGTATCTTAAGCAATTTTAGGCATATGTACTTGCTAATGCAGCATTTGGCTGATTTCCTTCAACCAACTATTTTTTTCTCTTTTGGTTACTGAGTAGAGTTATAATTGAACCCTCCTTGTGTTCTTACCCCTGAATACCATCAATGACCAGATCTTGCCTTTTCTCTCCCAAGTAACTATGAGATCTGTCATGGCTCTCCATTGTCTTTGTCAGTTCTCTAGTTAAATCTGCCTGCATCACCTCCTTGGATCACTGTGGTAGCCCCCTAACAGATCTCCTTACATCACTCTTGCTCAACCCAAGACAATCCATTTTTCTCATAGCAGCCATAGTCATCAACTGAAAAACACAACTGAATTTTGACTGTTGTGCTGAGTATCAGTCAGGATCCAGGCAGGAAACAGACTTCAGTTTAAATAGTTAAAATGCAGAGATTATAATGAAAGATACACTTTGCAGAATGGTCACAGTTAAGAGGACAATAGGAGATACTGAGGAATGTAAAGATAGACAGAAGTGGAAGTTGTTTACTATTCCTCAGGTTAAAGGAGCAAGTGGAGGGAGCTGTATTACCAGAGCTCATTGAGAACTAGCTTAAGGAGGAGGATGCATATGTGACCAGCCCTAAAGTCTTTGCAATTATAATTCTACAATGTCCTATTAACCTAGCTCCAACATTTTTACCCCATTGATATTTAACTGGGCGTGGTAATTTTCTGTGGTCTTCTTTTCCCTTTTTTCTTTTTCATCATGGTCTGTCTATGGGCAGAGATAGCTACTTACAACAGCAAGATTTCTATCACTTTATTGTGCAAAAATTATTTATTACACCTTAAGCTTCTCTTTGCTTACTCCTTAGCTTGACATAAACACTTCTTTGAAGTAGGAACAATGTGAATTCTCTCTACCATTTTATCTATCCTAACTTATCACCTGCCATCTTTTATTTCACCCAATGTTTCTGTATCAACACCATGATATTACTTACTGTGTGCTTTCTGTAACCTTGTATAGTGATGGAAGAGCTAAGATGTCCTTTAAAAACTTATACTTCAGTGCTTATTTGCAAAGCAACTGAGTGGCTAACCTTTTGTATATTACAGACCCCATCTAATGCTATCCATTCGTCTTTCAAGAAATAGTGTCAAGAACTATGCTGAGGAACTTCTGGCCAAGAGGGAGGTGTAGGTAGACACACTGTGGCTCCTCGCACAAAGTAGGGACAACAACAATTTAGAAAAAAAAAACAACCATCAGACTTGATAGAAAATTGAACTGTGTGGGAGTTGGACAACCAAGGAGTTAAACGATAGACACATTCATCCAGACTGGTAGGAAGGGCAGAGTTGGGTGGCTGGGCAGAGAGGGATCACGACATGAAAAGCAGTGGCACTGGGCATGCAAAGTGCGTGCAAGACTCTGGCGGGCAGACCCTGGGCACAGAGTGGCAACAAGCAGACCCAGCAAGGCGGTGATTGTGAAGCGAGGCACTGTGTGCAAGGCAGCTGGCTGACTAGGCAGTCTCACATTCGTGTGCAGATAAACCATGAACTGGGGAGTGAGACAGACATAACCCAGGGCCCCAGTGCCAGGAAATAAAGCCTCAAAACATTGATTGAAAACACCTGTGGGGGTTGAGACTCATGGAGAGACTTCCAGCCTCACAGGAGAGTTTGTTGGAGAGACCCACAGGGTCCTAGAATGCACACAAAGCCCACCCACATGGGAATCAGCACCATAAAGGCCCAGTTTGCTTGAGGGAAGCAGCAGAGGGGACTGAGATCTGACAGGGAGCAAAGCAAGCGCCATTGTTCCCTCCCCAACCCTGCCCCTACATACAGCGTCACAACACAGTGATGTAGTTGCCCCACCCTGGTGAACACTTAAGGCTCTGCCCCTTACACATAACAAGTGCAACAAGACAAAAAAAAAATGACCCAAACGGAAAAATAGGTCAAAGCTCCAGAGCAAATACAACTGAGCGACCAAGAGATAGCTAACCTATCAGATGCACAGTTCAAAGCACTAGTAATCAGCATGCTCACAGAATTGGTTGATTTTGGTCACAAATTGGATGAATAAATGAAGGCCATGCTAAGTGAAATGAAGGAAAGTATGACCTATTTTGAGTCTAAGATATGGATATGTTTGTGAATGTCTGGCTAATGTTTATCGCTGGATTCTTATAAGGAAAACAAATAGGGAACCAATAGTGATGGGAAGAAAACTGGGACTCAAATCAAGGGAGTGGACCAAAAAGAAGAAAGAAACAATCAAACAGAAAAGAATGAAGAAACAAGCCTTCAAAAAATGAGGAGAGGCTTAGGAACCTCCAGGACATCTTTAAACATTCCAACATCCGAATTATAGGGGTACCAGAAGGGGAAGAGGAAGAGCAACAAGTGGAAAAGTTATTTGAACAAATAATAAAGGAGAACTTCCCCAATCTGGCAAAAGCAATAGACTTCCAGGAAATCCAGGAAGCTCAAAGAATCACAAAGAAGTTGGACCCAAGAAGGAACACGCCAAGGCACATCATAATTACCTTAGCCAAGATTAAAGATAAGGAGAGAATTTTAGAAGCAGCAAGAGATAAGGGGACAGTCACCTACAAAGGAGTACCCATCAGACTGTCAGCTGATTTCTCAAAAGAGACCTTACAGGCTAGAAGGGCCTGGAAAGAAGTATTCCAAGTCATGAAATCCAAAGACCTACATCTAAGAGTGCTCTATCCAGCAAAGCTTTCGTTTAGAATGGAAGGGCAGATAAAGTGCTTCTCAGATAAGATCAAATTCAAGGACTTCATCATCACCAAGCCCTTATTTTATGAAATGTTAAAGGGACTTATCTAAGAAAAAGAAGATAAAAAACATGTACAGTAAAATGACAGCAAACTCATAGTTATTAACAACCACACCTAAAACAAAAAACAAAACAAACTAAGCAAACAACTAGAACAGGAACAGAACCACAGAAATGGGGATCACATGGAGGGTTATCAACAGGGGAGTGGGAGGAGGAGAGGGGGGAAAAGGTACAGAGAATAAGTAGCATAGATGGTAGGTAGAAAATAGATAGGGGGAGGGCAAGAGTAGTATGGGAAATGTAGAAGCTAAAGAATTCATAAGTATGACCGATGGACATGAACTAAAGGTGGGGATGTGGGTAGGAGAGGGTGCACAGGGTGGAGGGGAATGAAGAGGGGAAAATGGGATGACTATAGTAGCATAATCAATAAAATATATTTTAAAAAGAATTATGCTGAAATTATACTTTTGTCTCCTTCATTTATAAAGCAATTTGTTTAAACATTCATTCAATTATTCTGTAATCCTTTATTGAACACCTACTATGTGTCAAACACTAAATATGGAGGTAAAGACTTTTCCATCAAAGAATATAGTCTAGTAAGAAAAGAGAAATACGTAAATAATTATAGTGTTTGATGGCATCCTATTTTGAGTCTAAGATATGGATATGTTTGTGAATGTCTGGCTAATGTTTATCGCTGGGTTCTTATAAGGAAAACAAATATGTAAACTGCTAATTTTTCAGCCTTTAAAAACTATTATTTGATGATAAGACTATTTCAATATGTTTTTTGACCTATGCCCTTATAGTTTCAGAATATGACTTATAAATTTCAAATGTTTTATTTACAAATAGTTCTAGAAGTTCTCAAAAACAATTCAGAAATCACAAGTGAGATGTAATGAGTACAGTTTTATAGTTTTTATGTTTTTCCTAAGTGTTCCCTGGCATAGGTGCTACTGAACAATTAAAATATCAACTAAAACAAAGAACAAGAAGCAACAAATTTCTTCACTAAGCCACAGATTGAAGAATCTGCTCTGTAATACTAGGACAGACTTATAAATCATGTAATATGATTAACTATTTGGCACATTCAAATGTATATGCATAAGATATCATAATAGTTTTATACAAATAATGGGTTAGGTTATTTAAGAACTTAATTATTTGTCTTGGAGGCTGTGTCCAAAAAGACTGACAAATTCTGTTTACAACCATTTGCTTTTCATGTCACAAGCTGAATTTACACTATGATTACAACTTGGACAGGCACTTGGGGCTGAGTGTGCCCCTATGTATTTTTCCTACAAACTTTTTTACAAATTGTTATTTGAGATACTTTCAGTAACAGAGCCATGAGTTCAATAAAGTCCAATAAAAATCTAAATTTGCCTTTCAGTTCAAAGTTGCTGTAATTTTTCAGTGTTTAGTTTGTGGTTTCAAATTTACTCTCTAAGGATAAGTTATAAATCAAAGAGCTGGAAGGGACTTTATGGGGTCATTTGGTTCCACTATTGCCTTAGACTAGCACAAGCCAAACTTATCTAAATTGACACTCTCATTTGAATCTCCTCTGAAGACATGCCACAGCCTTGCTGGGCAAGTATTTAATTGTCCATACAATGGATATGATGTTCTTTTGTAAGAGTAAGTATAAATGCTACTTGGCCCCTTTGCTGAAAATTAAGCCCAATTCCTTTTCACTTTTTGACAGGTACTTACCAGTTACTATCTGTCAGTTTGAGAGCATTTATATAACTTTTATTCTTCTATTTGCAAGATTTTAAAAAAGAGGAATAAAACCAAAACCAAAGTCTTCTTTACACTTTTTTTAATGGATTCGGTTTTTCTATTTCTCCTCTTGGCTCTCTTAGTTTCTGCATATTTAAACTGCTAAAAGAAAGAATGTTTCATCTAAAGCAGGTCAAGGAGAGCAGGTGTCTTCCTTCCAATTCATTTGGGAAAAAATCTATTGAGCATGTGTTTTATTCTGGGGCATATTCTGAATGTTAAAAGGGAAGGGTTGAACAAGAAAGAGTTTTTGACCTCTGAGAGTCAGCTGTCCTGACAAGGTGGCAGAGAAGGAAGCAGGCAATACAGAGGGCCAGGAATGCCAAGTAGTGCGTGGAGCATACCCAAAGGCGTAGCCAAGATGGCTTTAGGCTGCTAAAGCAGGGAAGCACCTATGGTGGCTTGATGCACCGTCTAAGGTTCTGTACATTCTTCACATAGTGTAAACATGGCTCAAAACAAGTGAGAACTGCAACTGCCACTTTAGCTTTATATGTACTTAAAACAAACAAAACCTTCATTTGTGCTGTGGCATTCTCCAAAAACAGCCTCTTGATCTAGAAAAATATTTTTCAAGTTTTCTGATTCTTTGCCCAGACCCTCTTAAACCTTTAGGAGACAAGAAAAACACATCAGGTCTTATTTCAGTACCAATACAAATATGATCCCTAAGATAAAAGCATTTTTAGGAAAGAAAATATGATCATAAGTTTCTAAATGGAATATATTTTTCCAGTATTTACCCTGACATAAGATGGCTCCTTTACCGGTAGATGATTATATATATACGTATACAACATACCTATTTTGTTGATGGCATTGACAGTTGACTGCCAGATAGCAAACTTTTCACTTTGTAAATGAATATAATCCTTATATTTATTCTATTCTATTCTTTTACTGAACAGAAAATCCAATTTTTCGTCCTTGTCTAAGTGATAAATGGTTCTTATGGCACTGTATGTACCCTTTAGTTGTGCATAAGAACCGTATGTCCTAATTTTCCCAGGATAGATTTGACTTTCACTTTTGGTCCTAGTGTAATTATTAACATCTCCTCTTTTCATACGCAAAAGTATCCTAGATTGAATGATTAAATTACATGGTTGCCCTACATATGGTGAACTTCAGGCCAATTACAATGAGAGGATAAGGAAGTAGTTAGCATGAAGTAATAATGTTTCATTGGTGTTTGATTTCTGTATTTATAGGTTGTTTTTTAATTTATTCTCTTTGCTTTGAGTTTATTTTACTCTTCCTTGATTTTTAAGGTGGGAACTTAGATTATTGATTTGAGACTATTTCTCATTGCAGTGTAGCATTTAATTCTGCAAATTTTCCTCTCAACATTGAGTTAGCTGTGTGTCCTACAAGTTCTGGTAAGTTATATTTTCACTTTCACTCAATTCAGTGACACCACGGTGGGGGGATGACCATCTTGGCTCCCCACTTGGTCTTCTCACACCAGCATACCACAGGATGGGCAGAGGAGTTCAGGGCCCCTCGTTACCTCGTGGCACGAGTCTAGGCTCTGCCTGGTGGGGATGGGTGGGGCCACAGTTTTAATGTGGTAGTGGGCCTTTAGCTTCAGTAGAGAAGTTCTTGTCTAAAAGTTTTCCAGCTTTCCAGGTATCTAGTTGTATCTTGTCTTCTTCCTTTTGTTGTACATTATACCCTTCAGTTTACCAATTCTCTCCTTTGTTTTTCATCTGTTTCTTTTGATCCCCTTGCCATTTAATTAAATTCTTTCCATTTTATCCTCCACCTAGGATTTTTTAGACAATAGAGATGTTATAATTTTAGCCGTAAATCCACCAGGGTGACTTTATGGTTATGAAAATCATGAGAGATACCCCCTGCCTCCCAGCCCCCATGTAATCTTCATCTTTGTCCTGGCTTAAGATTGGTGAGCTTCGTTTGCAGGTCCTAATGGATATCAAGTTTTATTTCTCCTTCATTTTTATACCAGTAATAGGAAATGTAATAAGATTTTCTACTTTGAACAAGTACAAAGCATTATCACCTGTTTCCTGCATGCTGTGCAGTGTTTACAGAAAACTCAGGTGTCCAGGGTTTGGGCAGGAACTCTCAGAGGGAAGTGTTACCTTTGCCACTCACTTGTCTTCCAAATTTCCTGTCCAGCCATGTCGGGGCTCCACAAGATGTTTTGTTTGTTTCTTAGTTTTTAACTCATCAATATATGTGAAATTAAAACTATACATGTATATCAGTCCACCATTTTAGTTGACTCTGTGTAGCAAGTAGTTCAGAGTGTCTGATGGTGCTAGCAGTGAAAGTTTAGACTTAACTCACTTATATCTGTAATTTCACTTCCTCTGCATTATTCCTTTCTAATTTCTCTGTTAGTGGGTGGCTCTGTTACAACTGACATCACCATACGCTTTTGGAAATGAGTCAGCTAGTTGGGGGTTAAAAGGAGAATTATACTTCCATCTGCTTGTCACCCAGGTTTTAAAGTAGTTAATTACATCCCCTGACTTTAAAAAAATCTGCTTGCTATGTTTTGCAAGCATTGTGATAGCTGCAGTGGCATTCTGTTTTCAATTTTTTCTTATACTTTTTAAGCATTGTCAATATTTGAATTGGGCAGATCTCCTTTGATATCACTACATCAGCTTTGCTTGTTGTTTACTGTCACTGTTTTAATTTGTCACTGTTAGAACACCAAGAATCTGCTTTGGGACCCAAAGTAGACACAATACAAAAATTCAGCAAATATATGGTCACCAGCCTATAATGCTTAACCAAGTTCTTGGTTCTGCCTTCAGCAGAAAATTGTCTGTTTCTTATTTAGGTTAATACCATCCTTTTTTGCTAGTGTTGAATATTATCAATTGTGGGATTGATTAAACTCTTCTGAGGCAAAAATTAGCTACTCAGTTTTCTGGACTGTGTTGGTCACACTGAAGAAAGTTGACAGAAAATGACAAATAAAGTCACTGCCTGTCGGCATTTCCCAGACTAACCTGGAGGGCAAGAGGAAACGCTGGAGATTCTCTAGTCCTGTGTCTCCAGCCCTGGGCCTGAGCATGTAGGTAAAACCCCATTTGTTGTGTAAGGGTGAGCAGGAGGGTGCTCGGCTGATCCACTAGTACTGTGTTGGCCTCTAGGCCTGGGGGCAGTAGGATGGGGCTTTAGTACCTGTTTCTTCCTGAAAATCTCACTTTTGCCTCAGTTTACCTAAGTATGTTTTGATTTATATATTAATATCACATCTGCTGAAGGATTTCTCCCAAATTTTGGAGAACATTTTAGGGGAGATGAGAGAACACTACTACATCTGACCATGGTGTAAAAGACAAAAAGTCTATGAGAAAAAATTCCCATCTACATAGAGTCACAGGTCAGATTTGTTTGGATCAACCCAAGATTCCACTGCTCTCTAGTCTCAGCTTTTACTTGAGCATCTGTGCTTATAGCCATGGTTCCTCTTCTAATTAAAAATGATAGGAAGAAAGGGAAAGAAAGAAAGGAGAAGAAAAAGGTTTTCTAAATTTTTCAGTTATTCTTGTTTTATATCCAAATGTATATTGATTATTAACAAAGAAGCCACATAAAGGCCTCTGAAGAAATACTTCCTCTTAGCTTGAAATATTTTTCCATTCGTACCCACTTTACCCACCTACCCAAATAAAGCTGCCATCCTGGTTACCATTCATGAATAGATGGTGAAATCATGAAGGACAAGACTTATGCTTTTCTTTTTCCTACTCTTCTCTCTTCTTTTCTTATTTTTCTTAAAGCTCGAGGACTTAGAAATTAGAAGGTCTTCAGTTAAGTTTGGATTTAAGCCCTAGCTCCGTGCTATCTGCACTGGTTAAACTCTCTGTGGGATAGTTTTCCCTTGAGGGGGCACAGAATACATGACCCTCAACTCGGCCATTTTGACATGTGGTTGATTTTGAGCTTCAGGCAATAAAGACCCATCAGAAAAATTTATACCTCTACGTTAACTACCTAAAAGAATTTAGTTAGGGGACCTGGCCCAGAAAGAGAACTATTACTGGAGTAACTTTTATTTAAATGACCTATCTATATGGCAGGACAGACACCTAATTATCAAACCTTTGCTCTTGTTATCATCCTGTGAATTGCCCTCTTTCCCTTTGAAGCCCTAGGCCCTACCCATTCCTGAGCTCAGGGCAGATATGAACCTCTGTTGCCCGACTTTTCCTATGGGGCCCCTGTACATAATGTAATTAAATTGGCTTTTCTCCTGTTAAAGTAGTTTATGACAATGTAATTACTAGACCAGCCAAAGAACCTAGGAGGGTAGATGATAATCTTTCCCTCCCCTACATCCTGAATACATTATCCAGGTTAAGAACACGTTATCCGTAGTCAACACCTTAGGGAGAGTTAATTAGTAGATGAGTTCCTCATTCTAAATGAATGCCTTAGGATTACTTAATTAATAGAATATTGTTATTGGCGATATTGAAATGAATGATATTTAGGTTATGAGGCTGGTTGGTATGGTGATACAAGACTGACCACCTCAGCCTGAACAAATTTATAGATGACACCACTAGCCCAGCAGTGTGTGTGAGTGGAGCAGAACTCCAGCTTTGCACCCTGGCAGACCTGTGGGTCCCCTTCCCCCAGCAGATGGGGATCAGACTACAGGATCCAACTTTGCAGAGAGAACTTTTTTTTGAAGTCCCCTTTGCAGAGGACATTTCTTTCAAGGGACTGCTGGCTAATTTTTTAGGTCAGAGAGAGGAATACTGCAGTTTCAGAGAAATCACACCTGCTTGCTAATATATGTTTTTGTTTGTTGGTTGGTTTTTGCATTTGGGAGAAGGAGGTCTGAGATTTTGTTCACTGAAAAAGACCCCATGTAAGCAAGGCATAGGGGTTGGGATGATTGTACCTCCCACTTCACCCTTAGATACGAGAGGTTTCCAATATCCACTGAAAAAAAACCTGGCATTTGTTAAAGAGCCAGGCGAACTGGTTTGCAACTTTTTACTTTTACAGTTATCTACATTCCTGTCTGCTTTTCTAGATATCAGAAACTCTCTGAGAGCTAGATTCCAGAGTACACTGTGCATTGGCAGAATATTAGGGCTGTGCTTTGACATGGTAAGCTTTCAGAAAATCCAGTAAAGTCTTTTGAACTCTGTAAGCAATGGTATAATGCTTTTCTACTCAGAAGCAGTTGAAAAATAAAATTATTGTAGACTTCATTTTTTGAAGGAAACCAAGTTTTTATTTTACTGAATTTATTCTAGCATTTTTGAATGTGTGGACATACATGTGGACCATAATTTTTAATAGTGTTTTAAGAAGAAATTGTAAGTTATCTCTGAGCCTTCTGGTGGTCTTCATTCCTTTGTGTCTCTTTACTTCCTTTTGTTTGTATCTTGGAAAAATGCCTCTTGGATTTTTAAGCAGAATGTGATTCTTCATTCATAAAAGGAAAACATTTAAAAACTTCCCCCCGAGCCCGCAAAAAAAAAAAAAAAAACCAGAATGCATTACTCTTTCTCCTCTTTAAGGTTATATCAGACTTGGTTGTATCTTACTATGTTTTCAAACCTCTCCTTTAGCTTATCAGCACTATCTTTAGACTAAGCGCTAATTATTACATGTCCATGTTCACATTTAAAATGTTGACACAGTTGTTTGGTGTTTTATGAAACCAAAAGCCCAGAATTTGCAGATCATATGCGATGCATTAATGTTTGGAAATTAGCATAGCCAATGCAGCCAGTGCGTGTGTGTTTCATCTGCAAGTTGCCATATTAGTAATTTTTCTGCGTAGGCATCCTCTTCAACTGTCACATATTCTTTCCCTGAAGTCTTGCTGTGCTTTGTAGCAAATATGTAAAAAAAAAAAAGCCTTTGTTCTGAAAAAGCCACTCAGTGAGTAGGAGTGTGAATTCAAATGTTAAGGTCACTGTGGGGTCCCACAGTTATTCAGCTCAGTAAGATCTATGTGACATCACACATTTGCTAACTATTTTAGGGGGAAGAGAGGGAGAGAGAAAGGCCAGCACTTTGCTGTCTCTAAGTACTGACTGAACCTTTGTTTCCTTTGTCTAAATTTTTTCTCTCCCCACCTCCCACCAAGGCAACAGAGCATTTCCCAGAGTATTGAGCTTATGTTATATAAAAATGGGACTGACTAATCTCTTTCTGAAGTATGAACAACTGACCATTTCACCATGGAGAGGCCTGTTTCTTAGATTTTTCCTCTTTTAATGTGCATTTTCTGGAACACCATTGAGATAGGTGGACGGGTGTTAACTTTATTCTCAAAAAAGAATCTTGTGGATTTTTTGCATTTTTATAGTGATAGAAATGCATAATATAAAATTTATTATCTTAACCATTACTAAGTGTACAGCATAGTAATGTTAACTATATTCACACGGTTATTCAATCAATCCCCAGAACTTTTTCATCTTGCAAAACTGAAACTCTATGCCAATGAACTCTTCATAGTCCTCTCCCCCTGCTCTTGGCAATCACCATTCTTTCTATCTTTATGAATTTGACTGCTCTTGATAACTCATTTAAATGGAATTATACAGTATTTGTCTTTTTTAGTACTTTGAGTTTATTCTTCCTTTTTAACTTTTTACTGGAGTTTATTCTTGTTTAACTTTTAAAACACTACTATAGTTGAATATTATGGTAATAGCAAGTAGTGAGCATATTATGGTTATAGACCTTCACTCATTTACCGTCTTTGTCAGTATTTGTCTTTTGCGACTGGCTTATTTCACTTAGCATGATGTCCTAAAGGTTTATCCATGTTGTAACATGTATCAGAATTTCCTTCCTTTTTAAGGTTGAGTAATATTCCATGTGTATGTGTGTGTGTCTGTCTCACATTTTATTTATCCATTCATTTGTCAGTGGACACTTAGTTTGCTTTCACCTCTTAGCTATTATGAATAGTGATTCCATGAACAAAGATGTGCAAATATCCCTTGGGGACTCTTCTTTTAATACTTTTGGATATTCCCCAAAGTGGAATTGCTGGACTATATGGTAATTCCATTTTTAACTGTTGAGGAACTGATACACTCTTTTCCATAGTAGCTGTACAATTTTACATTCTCACCAACAGTTCACAAGGGTTCTAACTAATATCTGCACGGCCTTGCCAATACTTGTTATTTTCTGTTGTTGTTGGGCCCATCAGATTATAATAGTGTGGAAAGTTCCTGTCATGTAGTGATGTCATGTAGTGATGTTTCTAAATAGTAGCCATCCTAATGGGTGGGAGGTGATACTGGGCTATGGTTTGGATTTGCATAGTCCCTAATGATTAGCGGTGTTAAGCATCTTTTTTTTTAAGCCATTTGTATATCACCTTTGCAGAAATGTCTACGTATGTCCTATGCCTGTTTTTTAGTCAGGGTTTTTACTGTTGTTGTTACTGAGTTGTAGAAATTCTTCATGTGTTCTGGACATTAACTTCTTATCAGATATATGCCTTCAAAATATTTTCTGTCATTCCAAAGGTTGCCTTTTCACTCTGTTGATTTTATCATTTTGATAAGCAGAAGTTTTAAAGTTTGATGTACAGTTTATTTATTTTTACTTTGGTTGCCTGTGCTTTTGGTGTCCCTATTCGGGGAAATCCTTGACGAATCTAAGTACCGAAGTTTTTTTTTCCTATGTTTTCTTCTAAGACTTTTATAATTTTAGGTTTAGGTCATTGATCTGTTCTGCATGGATTTTTGTATGTGGTGTAATATCAAGATGCAGCTTTGTTCTTTGTGTGCAGATAGCCAGTTTTCCCAACAGCAGTTTTTGAAGAGACTGTCCCTTGCTTCTGGCACCACATTAGTCTGCTTGGGCTGCCATAATAAAATGTCATAGAGTGAGTGGCTTAAACAACAGATGTTTACTTTCTCATGGTCCTGGAGAGTGGAAGTCTGAGTTTTCCATTCTATTTCTTCGGTCAATGTGTCTGGTTTCTTGAAAATTTGTTTTACTATCATAAATACAAGTTTAAGTACCTTGTCTTTATATCTGAAGAAGAAATGAAAGTTTACTTGGGAATATTTCTCTATCAGGTAAATAGATATTCTGAAAATTTCCAGTAGTTGGATTAGTTTCAAAGTGGATTTTCTTAGTGACATTGAAATATATTTTTCAGACTTTTCAGGAGTGGCTGTTACTAGATAAGAAGTCCTGCTTCATTTTATTGAAATACATTTTGAGTAAACATACTCATATTTCAAAACTATGTAAGTATGTTTTAGCAACCCCCCTCTTACCTAGTTATTTTTTATGTTAGCCTTGTTTCTAAATATTGAGAGCATATTATACAATAGATTTCAAAAATCAGATCTTCCTAAGGCTTTAAGAATTTCTTTAGAAGGTATTTTCTATTTTTTGATTGTTTAATAGTTTCCCTAAAACTTGCAAACAACCATTATTTCTCCCAGCTATGTAGAACAGAAGTGTATGTACTCAAAATAGATACAAGCCAAGTCACACAGTCACTGGGTATGAAGTGATATTAGGCCCTTTTTCTTCTAACCCACTGGTACCTTATATTGCATAATCATAGAGCTATCAAAATAGAAAAGTAGAACAAATGTGGGAGTGGAGGGAAGAGGATAAAAGAGGGTGCTCTGCAGGAAACTTCTGACTCTTACTAAGAAGTAAGGTATAAATTTATAGAGTACCTGTTAACATTTCTTTCAAAATTTCTTGTAAAGAGAAAATCTTTCCATGTCATAAACTAGTATTCGTAAACTAGAAAGAAATATAGTGTTGGATGGAACCAGTGAAATGATGGTTTCACTGTAAAAACAAATTGTCTTTTCAAAAATATGTATCTTGTAATTATAACTATATTTAAAGTTATATGTATGCACAACTAAACCTAGGTACTGAAGCAGACCCCAATCACAACATTGATTTTTCTAACTGTTGTGTCTTTATTAAAGTTCTCTCTTAAGGGATTTGAAGGTGAAATCAGCATTGTCAGCTGAGCTTGGGAGAAACATAGGTATGGGAAGTTGCAAAGACCAGGGCTCGATCCTTGCCCTGCCATTTACTAACTGTGTTGCCTCAGACCAGTTGTGCAGTTTCTCTGACCCTTCATTATCTTACTGGCTTGTAGTCTTGTAACAAAGAAATTATTTCCTTAAAGCATTTACCAAATGATAAGAATTAAAAATGAATAGCTATTAAGGTTGATGCAAAAACCTCAAAACACCCTTGGCTGGTATGGCTCAGTGAATTGAGTGCCTGCCTGCAAACCAAAGAGTTGTCAGTTTGACTCCCGGTTGGGGCACATTCCTGGGTTGCAGGCCAGGTCAGGTCCCCAGTAGGGGGCGCACAAGAGGCAACCACACATTGATGTTTATTTAAAAAGAACCAAAACACCTAAATATACATTTTGTCAGTATTTAACCTTGTAATAAGTTAGACATCTTTCAAAGTTGCTTTGATAATATCAAGGCAAATGCAGTTTGCCTAGGAGTCTACTGTCTTGCTAGGTGTCTGTCCCTTAATATGAAGTAGGGTACAGTTATATGCTGTGTAATGGCATTTTGGTCAATGACAGGCCACATATATGAGGGTGGGCCCATCAGATTATAATAGTGTGGAAAGTTCCTGTCATGTAGTGATGTCATAGCTGTCATAATGTTGTAACACAGTGTGTTACTCCTGTGCTTGTGGTGATACTGATGTAAAAAACAAACATACTGTGCTGGTAGTTGTATAAAAATATAGCAATACAATTCTGTATCATATATAACATTTGATAATGGTAATAAATGACAATGTTACTGGTTCATGTATTTACTATAATTTTAGTCATTCCTTTATAGTCTTTCTCCTTATAAAAAGAGCTGCTGTAAAACAGTATGCGGTGTCACACTGGAAGCAGCCTCATCACGTATCTTGTGTACACTTTGTCTCCTGGTTGCCTGATTTTCTCCTGGGCTCAATTTAATCTCATATCGTTTTGTTCAGCATGGCTCCTAAGGATACAAAATCTGCTGTTACTGCTGCCAATAAGAGGCCATATTGAGTGATTACAGACTATGAAGGTAGAAAATCAGTGATGGTTATTGCTCACTGTATAGGTATGTCCCATTCCACCAGTGCCTCAGCATGTCTCTGTATTTGAGATAGAGTCTTGAAGGAGGTAGTGAAAATTAAATGAATTAGTTGGGATGATCACTAATCCAATATGACTGGTGCCTGTATAAAAAGAGGTTAGGACACCTGCACAGAGGGAAGACTGCAGGAAGACACAGGAAGAAGGCAGCTATCTATAAGCCAAGGAAAGTGTCCTCAGAGGGAACCAGCGGTCTAACACCTTGATTTTGGGCTTCTGGCCTCTAGAACTGTGAGAAAATTTCTGTTGTTTAAGCCACCTAGAGTGTGGAGTTTTATTATGGCAGCCCTAGCAAACTAAAACAGTCAGGCACTGTGCTGAATGTTTTTGTTACATTTTATTTGTTACTTCATAATAACTTACGGAATACATACTATTATTATCTCTAATTTGCAAGCGCATTATCTTCAGATAAGATAATTTTTCAATGGCTTATTTTGGGTGGGAAAGCAGGGTGAGAACTATTGCAATAAGATTCTAGCACCCTAGAATTACTAAGACATATTGCCCCTCTCCTACATGTCTCAGGTGGTACAGGCAGTAACACTAACCCCGTCAGGGAGGCAACGTTACTATTCTAATTTTGTTGTTTTCATTTTACAGATGAGGCACCTGAGACTCGCAGTGTCTTGTCTAAAATCACTCTGCCATTAGCTGCCTGAGTCGGAATTCCATGTCAGCCGTCTGACCACACAGTCATAAATAATAACCATCAAACTATCTTGTCTTTCTTTATTTCTTTTGCCTGCAGGAAAGGAACCATTTCTTCATTTATTTTAGGATCCTTAGAG
The DNA here is from genome assembly GCF_014824575.4 of Sturnira hondurensis. Lineage (NCBI taxonomy): Eukaryota > Metazoa > Chordata > Mammalia > Chiroptera > Phyllostomidae > Sturnira > Sturnira hondurensis. Next base: position 42,842 of record NW_028090623.1, on the reverse strand, counting down.
CCTGGCATAATGCATGAAGAAAAAATGAAATTGATGAAAATAACCTACTTTGTTCTGCTTGCTTTAATGCTGCACTTGCAAATTTTAATAATTATTTATTATTACTTAGAACTAAGGGGAAGAAAAAGATCTAACAGGAAATCACAAACAGCATAGTTGCTTTCTTCTGAAGTAATAGTTTATGGCATTGGCCAACTACTTTATATTTTAGTAATGTTTACAAAAGGATCAGACCACTATATGGTAGGACATGATAGAACAATTGTCCTTGAATTGTTCAGTTAGTTTATCTCCTGCTCTATTAGGCTTCTATATTTTATGTCCAATAAAAGGCAGTAATGTTTTTTGAAGATTACTCAGTACGGGTTTTATGCAAATTACTGAATAAAATCGGAGTAGAAAAGCAATCAGAAAATAATTTTAATTTAACTGAAGAAACATGTAATGGGAGAAAAATTCAAACAACATGAAAGAAATTCTATTATATCACTGAATGATCCATTTAAACCCAACAGAGTTACACAGAATATCTTTAAAAGTATCTTTTTAAACCCATTTGGTCATATTTTTAAGCCTGTTATTATAAACAACAGGAACAGACATTTATGAAAATTCCAGGCAGATGCAGAAAGATAAGTATAGAAGGAAATATTTCAGTTATCTGAATTTGCTTTACTGGTAAACTCCATTCCTAAGAACCTGCCTGAAAACCATGAAGTTTGCAGATACAGGTCTTAGCCTTCAGAGAGAGACTTCACAGGGTCCATGTGTTAAACTTCCTGTGCTCCTGGAGCAGGTATGGTCATGGCCATGGCATATTTCCTCTTAGCACGTCTAAGGCAATTTTTTTTTCCCCTAGCTTACTATTTGTTAGAAGCAGCAAATTAAAAAGGAAGGCTTGGAGTATCACTAAATACAAATACATTGTTAGTGACAAAAAGGACTTCAACCTGGGCAAAGATAAAAGTAAATTTAAAAACATTACTTAATGTCGAATGGCAGGAAGGTAGTAGTGTGGAAAGAGCATGGCTTTTTGTACAAACAGTCCTGAGTACAACATCTCCATCTACCACCATTAGCTCTATAACTCCAGACAAGCTATTAACATCTCAGTTTTTGTTTTATTGTGTGCAAGATGAAAATAATCTAATTGGTAGAATGGTGGTAGGGATTAAAGGAAAGAACTTTTCAAAATGCCTGGTTAACTTTTGTTTCGGCCTCAGGACTAAAAGCACATCTCTTTACACGTCAGTAGCTTTCACAACTCAATGATTCCTAAAGTAGTTCATGCTCACAGTGGTGACTGATACTGGATATTATGAAAATATTAAAGCTATAGCACTAAGGAAACATTAGCTCTGGAGAGTCCTTTTACTGGACTCTTATTGCCTCTGGAGAGGCAATTAGATGCTTATCCCAGAAGTGACAAGTTGCTTCCACTCACAAATGCATCACTGTCATATGGCCTCAGCCAAGCACAAGGGTCTAGGATGTACACTCTTGCCTTCTTCTCAGAAGGTGGAGACTGGAAATGTTTGAGGAACAGCCATATGAGTAAACTCAAAAGGTGTTTATGTATAAACCAAGTTACCAATATATTTACTTATAAGGCAAAAATTCGTGATGGAATAGATTGGATACTAACATTCATCTATGAAAAAAGTAGTCATTTTGCCATCTTGTATGTTTAAAATGGGGAATGTCTTTAACCTTGGGATAGTTAATGTTGGCTTTCCAAGGAATACTCTTACTGGTATCAGAGCTGAGAAGCCATAATTAGAAAGCTCCTGGGTGGGTTTGAAGAATCCACCCTAGTCACAAAAGTTGGGTAATTTAGAGGAGTGATTCATCTGATATTTTGGTAAAATCTAATGAACTGTCTTGCCTCCCAACAGAGACCACACCTCTGGGAGCAGTATTCCTGGATCCAGTGTCTCTGCTTGATAGATCACGGTGATAATCATTGGTGAATTTTGCATTTCTGACTTCTGTTTTTACTCTTTTTACTTGGTCTCATCATTTTTGGACAGGTTGCCTTCAAGCTTGTTAACACCTTTGGTGAGGCTTCATTCAAACCCTCTATTTCTGCTTTTGTGTTTTATTTCAATTTATTGAGGTATAATTGACAAATAAAATTGTAATGTATTTAAAGTGTACAAAGTGATGATTTGCTGAAAGTATACATTGTAAAAGGATTCCCACTATTGAGCCAAGTAACAAGTCTGTTTCCTAGTATATTTATTTACCTTTATTTTTGGTGAGGACACTTAAGTTGTACTCTTTAGCAAATATCAATTGCACAAGACAGTTATCATGATACACATGATATGTAGTCACCATGTTATATGTTAATTCCTCAGACCTCATTCCTCTTATGGCTGAGAATTTATGTCCCTGTTGTCCACACCTTCTGGCCCCATCTCCTGGCAATCACCATTCTACTCTTTGTGTCTGTGAGTTTGACTCTTTTTCTTTCTTAAGATTCCACATGTAAGTGACACCATGCAGTATTTGTCTTTCTTTCTTTGATGTATTTCATTTAGCACAATGCCCTCCAGGTTCATTCATGTTGTTGCAAGTGGCAAGATTTCCTTATTTTTTGAAGGCTGAATAAATCTCTCTTTCCCTCTCTCTCTGTGTGTTTCTGTGTGTGTTTCTCACACTTTCTTTTATCCATTCATCTACTGACAGAGACTTAGGTCATTTTCATACCTTGGGTATTATGAATAGTACTGCAATGATTGTGGGAAGGTGGCTATCTCTTTGAGGTAATGATTTAATTTTATTTGGGAATATACCCAGAAGTGGGATTGCTGGATCCTATAGTAGCTGCATTTTTTATTTTTTGAGGAACCTCCAAACTGTTTTCCACAGTGGCTATACCAGTTTACATTCCCTACCAACTGTGTACACGTATTTCCTTTTCTCCACATCTTTGACCATTTGTTATTTATCCCTTGTTTTTTTGACAATTGATAGGTGTGAGGTAATATCTCATTGTGGTTTTAATTTGCATTTCCCTGATGACTAGTAATGTTGAACACCCTTTCATGTGCCTTTTGGCTATTTGTATGTCTTTGGAGAAATGTCCATTCAGATCCTTTGCCCACTTTTATATTTTTTAAAAAATATTTTATGTATTATTTTTAGAGGTGGGGGAGGGAGGGAGAAAGAGAGGAAGAGAAACATCACTGTGTGGTTGCCTCTCAAGCACCCCCAACTGAGGACCTAGCCTGCACACCTAGGCATGTGCCCTGATTGGGAATCAGACCGGTGACCCTTTGGTTCTCAGGCTAGCACTGAATCCACTGAGCCACAACCGGCCAGGGCTTTTGCCCATTTTTGAATTGTGTGTGTGTTAACCTCTTACCAGACATGTAGTGTTTGCAATATTTTCTCCCATTCAGCAGGTTGCCTCTTCATTTCATTGGTGGCTTCCTTTGCTGTGCAGAAGACTTTTGGTTTGATATAGTACCATTTACTTTAGCTTTTGTTGCCTTTGCAGTTGGTGTTAAATCCAAAATAATCATTGCCAAGACCAATGCCAAGGGACTTATGTGCTCCTGCTTTTCTATTTTAATTGTTGGTTGTTTTGTTTTATTTTGGCTCCTGCATATTTCTGATCTTATTCTTCATGTTTGGCTTAACTAGTCTTATTTTAGGACTGGGAGTTTTCTGTATTTGAGAGAAATGGAAACATTAAATACATTTTTTAAAAAGCTCCACTTGCTGGCCCCAGCTCTCTGGCTAGATTGGATGGCACAGCAGCATTCACGCACCAAAAGGTGGCCAGCTCAATTGCTAGACAGGGCACATGCCTAGGTTGCAGGTTTGATCCTTGGTCAGGGTGCATGTGGGAGGCAACCAATTGATGTTTCTCCGTCTCTCTCCCTTCCTCTCTCTCTGAAATCAACAGCAAAAAAATATCTTACATGCTGGATCTATTTACTAAGTTATGGGTACTGAAAGTATTTGGCTAAAGAGGATTCTTTGCTCTGAGCAGGGTTCAGTGGGGAACAGCAGTGAGATGGTTTGGTAAGCCACCACAAGTTCGAAGATGATTGTACATAAGCCTCTCATTTTCCATGTCAGGGCCAGCACAGTAATGGGGGCAGATTAGCAGTGTGCCACATCATGTCTCCAGATAATGATGGTATTGTTATTCACTAGAATTGTCAACTCTGGAGGAGAAGAGATAGTATAATTTTAGAACATAAAGGGCCTTATTGTCATCACTCAGAATTATTATGAACATTTTTCTGTTCATGACTATGATTCATAAAGGACAAAAGACATTCTGATTAAATACATTTTATTTTGAAAAACAAAATCATATTTAACTTACCACATTAAATGATATGCTTGTTAAAGAAATTTAGAAAGAATGTTTCTTCTTTTATAACTCCAGAGATGAAATCAGATCCAAAAAGGAACTCGGTACTTACAAGGTCAATACTAGTTGATATGTTTCCAAAAAAGTTCTCAACATCAGTGTACAAGAAAAAAAATTAACATTTCATTGAGCAAAAATATACAAACTGCTCCCTTGGGAGCTGATCGTCCTTGACTAGGGAAAAAATTCAAGGGTAGAATGGTCTGTACTCATCCTTCTTGCTGACACAAGCTCTTGAGGTGTGGGATAGGACAGAATGTGACTGGTAAGGAGTGCCTTTCTCGAGGCCCCTGAGCCGAAGCTCCTTACACGGGGCAAGCCTCTGCCGCTGAGCTGGGAATGCTGTGGAGTAGGTGGTCAGGATATGTGACCCACTCTACTAAAATTGTCACGATGAGGGTTATACAAAAAGCTACTGTGTGCTGAAAACTAAAACAGTGTCTGTACTCTCATTCTTATGTTTCCAAAAACATTCTCAATATCAATGCATAAAAAGAAAGCTTCAGTATATTATTGAGCAAAAATATATACATACTGCTTCTTCAGAGATTTGATTGTCCTTGACTAGAGGGAAGTTTTTTGGGCAAGAGTTGTTTATTTGTAATTTAGGAGTTTCTTGTTTCCAACAGTTGTAGAGACACCTTAATGTGAGGCTGAGCAGATACTGGATCGATGAACCAGTGGTTGAAGTTTCGCTGCCCTGCCATGTCCTAGGAAGTGAGTATGAACAGCAGCCTCTCAGATTTCCCTGGGATTGCCTGTTCAGATGGGCTTATAGCAAATCGTATTTCTAGTAGTTAGCGTGTGAACTGGCCTTGTGATGAGGCTGCCTGAAGAGAAGCTGCATAAAATTTTAAACCAAATGACAAAAGCCTCAGGGCATGTTCAGTTATGTTTTTCGTGATGCCTCAGGCCACTGTCCCTTGGGTCTGGAATTGTCCTGGGGATGCAGTGAGCTTTACTGCCATTGATCCTATTCTAAAACCGTTACTTCCCAAATCTATCTTGGGAATAGTCATTCAACCAAAATTTATTTAACACATACTTTGTGCCAAGCTTTGACTAGAATGTAGCGTAGGCATTTTTAAAAAGAAAAAAAAAAGTACAAGGATGTAACGGTCTGTTGAGGGAGAAGGACAGATATATACAGAAACAATTATAATAAAACAATTTATTTAACCCAGTTAAAAATTCTGAGGAAATTCAGAGTAAATGGGATGTTGGGCAGGTTTCCACTAGAGGGGTGATGAAAATGATCAGGTGTTTGTCAGCCGGAAAAGGTGAGAGGCAAACTATATCAAAGAGCCCAGAACACTCTGTAAAGAGAAAGTAGGAGAGAGGTCAATGTGCAGTGGAAGCAAGATCTGTGGGTTGAGTGTGGTTAGTTGATGAGAACAGGGGTAAGAAGGGGAGAATCAGATCATGTCATAAAGGCCCTGAGTTCCATGGTGTGGGTTTGGGCTTTATTCTACTGTCAGTGACGAGGGAGCCACTGCAGTTTTGAAGCAGAAAAATGGCATGAACAAACAAACCTCAGATTTCTGTGGAGAGCAGACTGAAGATGGGGAGGAGCCCTGAGCAAGGAAGATGGGTTAGAGGCCACTGCAATATTTCTGTGAGAGTTGATGGAAATTTGGTAATTGGCTACTTAGAATGCTGAATTGGCAGGAGCAGGTGACTAAGAGAGAAGATACAATCTTATTCAGTAATGATTCACAGAGCTCTTATTCTGTGCCAGACATTGTTGTTGACAATGGGGATACTGAAGTAAAAAGACAAAGTCCCTGCCCTCACAAAGTTGCATTCTGGTGAGAGAGACAGAAATGAGTTCACCAATGTACATCACTGTATCACATGCTGAAATGTTAAGTACTGTGAAGAAAAATAAAGCACTTGGCTGGAATGATGTTATGCAATTTCTGAGCTTGGAGCTCTTGCTTTTTGCCTGTGGAACACTGCCTGAGATGACCATGTAAGGAAGCCAGTCTAGCAGAGGGGAGGGCCTAAGGGTGTACAGGAGGGTGTCCTGATAACGTACAGGCTACTCAGTGAAATTTAAACTTCAGAAAAATAATGAATAAGTATACCAAGGAGTATAATTATGTCCCATTTAAAGAAAAAAAATGTTGACTATCTAGATGAAATTCAAGTTTCACTGAGCATTCTGTATTCTTATTTGCTAAAGCTGGCAACCCTAGTGCAAAGCCATATCCTGTGTAGGACAAGGAAGACTCTTCTGTCCTGGGAGGTTATCTCCAAGTTTAGGGCCCTGTTCCTGATTAGGAGTTCTCTCTCCTGCCACATGGGTTTAGGGCAATGCAAGAATCACAGAGCAATAGTTGACCCTCAGAACTTCCAAGTTACCTTCCCTCCTGGCTTTTTTTCTTGTAGGAGCCATGCAGACACCTAACTTGCATGGCTTTTCCTTCTTGTACATATTTGGTCTCATAAAATATTACCTCATAAAGTCATGTCTACTGAGAGATGAATGACTGATAAGATTGCAGTGTTATTTCCATCGGGGCATTAATGCTATAAATAAGTGCCAATTAATTTTATCAAATTAATTGATAAAAATTAATTTCAAGTTGTAGAATTTTAGAACTTCTTTGAGTTGTTATTGAAGATGGTCTTAGAGGTAAAAATTATGTTCTCTTTTAATTAAGCATTGATGTTTAACTATTATAGCCTCTCAGGTGTGTACTTGAAAATAAGGGGATCAGGCTCCAGAATAATGGGGAATTTGTAGGAGAAAAGAATTACTGTAAATTACTGAAGGCTCCTTATCCCATGACCAGAGAGGGAAAACAGACTGTGCCTAACTGAAACACACTTATGGCGCGCCTTTCTGTTGCTGGTGTTCCTTCTGCTAAGTGTTCTCACATGTCATTCTTGGAAAAAGTTCAGTGAGAGAGATTATATAATGTCCAGGTTTTAGATGAAGCAATGGAAGTTCAGAAAGATGGTAAAAGGCAGAGCTGTGGTTCAAATTCAGGGATTTTTGGCTATGAGGCCTGTGATCTTTCTGTTGCACCATTGTGGCAACCCACTTCCACAGCCCCCTTTTGGGAAGTCCCAGGATCCCCCTGAAGCTATTTAGGGATCCTACCCCCTGGGTGTGTGGTTGTTGGGTGGTAAATGCTCTGTGGTTAAATGACTTTTGATTGCAAAGTTTTGAAGAAAAAGCAATAATGCCAGATTACTTCAGTGTCAGAGATGGAAAAATGATTCAGAATCATATGCTGTTGGGAAAACAGACTCAGTTGCAAGTTCTCCTGTTTAAGAAATTGATTTATTCTTTATCTGAGTAAAGTCACAGTAGGGGGTAATACTGACACCACCATTAAAACCTATTTCCTTGTCTATTGGGCAGCTAAAGGGGAAGTGAAGCAAAATTGTGATGTCAGGGAACTACGCCTTTGGTGCCCTCTCTGACTCTTCAAGGCAGTTTCTTTATTCTTCCTTGACCCTGAAGAGCCTGGTTAGCAGTTTAGAAATACTCTGAAAGATTACTCTACTATTGTTTTAGCTTATGAGTGCTCAAAATGGAACCCCTCCACAGTATATGAGAACTTTAATAGGAGTTGTATGAAAAATGAATGCAGAGTTGAATTTCTAAATAGCGGCATCTGCTAGGTGAATGATGGTGGTCTTTTGGGTGGAAGCCACTGAAACCATGCTTCTTAGGTAGTACCAGAGAAGAGTTACTGTGAATTATAATTAAATATATTGTGTTCATTAGTATTATTCAATTAGTAAGTGGAAGTAAAAGTTGTAGAAATATGGTAAAATTCAATAGCAACACTTAAAATATGAACTTAAGTGCTATAAAGAGTTGATCAGTATTAGGATCAATATTTAGTCTATGGGAAAGGAAAGCGAGACAGAATTTCCCATTTAAAGTAGGAATTTGGATATTTGGTTTGGTGTTTTCATCTTTATGAAGTAAACAGCTAAGAATAGGCAACAATGAATAGGATTTGGTGCAGAAAGAATCAGTGGGACATTTTATACTGGATTTCTTGATAGAAAATAGTCTGGCAATACTGGAACTTGCTGCCATACACTTACCACTTAGAGTATGAGGTGTGTGTTATAGTAGAAGCAGTCTAGTTTTGAAGTCAGACAAATCTGGCTTTTGTTCCTACCTTAAATCAATTATTTTGAACCTCAGTTTTCTCTTTGGTAAGATGAGAACAGCAACACACAACTGAGTTATTCTAAGAACCAAATAAGATGCTATTTTTAAAGTACCTAGAAAATGTGTGTGTTTGTGTGTATCAGTGGTGTCCCTATACTTCTTTTTCTGTTTATTTTAATAAATAATTTTTAAATAATTCTGCCTAAATATAATAAAATGATTAGTTATAATTTCTAGATCAAAGCTATATCTTGTAGCAATGAAATAATATTTAAAAGGCTTGGGAATTAAGAACAATGTGCATGTATAGTTAAAAAGGAAGAATTGTACTTCCATTTTCAGAAGAGTTTCTACCTTAACTTGGTCACACTGTTTTTACACTGAGTTAGGAAATAGACATATCAATATGCATGTCCCTCCTAAGTATTTTGGAGGAGTAAATTCATGGGCCTTTAGTTAGTAACCAATAGACTGTTTATATTCTCAAATTTGATCTCCCTACCTAAATTTTAATTCCCCAAGGTCAGAAAATATCAATAAAGTGTTGTATATATTGTAATATATTTTATGTTATATGTTATATACTGTTATATATACTTAAGTATAGTATTATGTAGCAATAAATATATATAGTTCTATGTCTATACAGTTAATTGATACATGAAGCAAATAAACCTCACTAAGTATGCTCTTACTGGCAGTAGAAATTTATGAAGTGTTAATAGCAATAATGAGAACCTATTTCCTGAATGGAGGAAACCCTTTTGGAATTGTAAACTCTGCAAAGTTCCAACAATTAAACTTCTGCAAATGCAAATAATCAGAGTGGGACGGGGGAAGGGGCTGCATTTGATACACATGGCTAACAGTACATGACAAATTAGCACAGCTAGTGAAATATGTACCAAGATATTAGGGACACTGAACTCAAACCGTATTTATAGCTAGTTTCTGGCTTTTAACATCTTCTGTTTTAGAAGGAACAGCAAGGAGGCTGGGTAAGAGCATGATAGGAATTGAAGGCTTACTCATGTAGCAACTTCAGGCTATTTTAAGGACTTTACTTTTTACTCCTGATCTGACATGTTTTAAAAGAATCATTTCGGGCACTGTGTTGAGGTTAAACTGTAGGGAGCAAGAACTGAAGCAGGACATATAGTTATGAGGCTCTTATAATAATCAGGTGAGCACTGTGGTAGCATTTGAAGTTTTAATAGGTTTGAATTTTTTTGAAGATAAAGCCAATAGGATTTCTTGAGGGATTGAATAGAAGAGAATAAAAGAGCAATCAAGGGTAACTACAGATTTCTGCCTAGAGCAACTCTTATTGGCAACAGGGACTCATGAAGTATTAATAACAATAATCAGAACTTATTTTCTGAATGAAGGGAACGCTTTTGGAATTATAAACTTTGCAAACTCACCAAAGGCTGTGTGCACTGAAATGGGGAAGTCTGTGGAGGAACAGGCCTTCAAAGGAAGAATTTGAGGAATAAGGAATTTGGTTTTATTTGTATTGTTTGAGATGATCATTAAAATATCAACTGGGAAGTCAAGAGGTGGATGGATAGATAAACCTGAGGTTCAAGAACTGGAGGGAGAAACTGAAAACTGTTAGAAGAACAAGCCATGAAACTGATTGAAATCACCCCCAACATGAGAAAAGCTCTCAGCATTGGACCTTGTGACCTCCAGCATTTAGAATTGGAGAAAGTTGAGAGGGGCCCCCAAAGGAGACTGGTAAGTGGTGGCCAGTGAGGAAGGAGAAGACTCAATGAAGAGTTTTATCCTAAAACCAAGTGAAAAAGTATCTCAGAAAACAAGGAGAGATCAACTATGTCCAATTTCTCTAGTCAGAGGAAAATGAAGACTCTACATGTTTCGATTCAGCAGTATGGAATCATTGGTTGCCTTGACGAGTTGTTTCAGTCAAGGGATAGAGATAAACCGGCTCACCATTAACCTCATAGGCTCTACAACAAGAATGCAGTTTGAGTCCATGCACCATATAGCCACATTTTAAATTACTGACCAAGATAGCAAATAGTAGATAACTTGTGACCACAAAGCAGTAAGCATTTTTAAAAAAGGCCAAAAAATAGCAGAAACATTGGACCTGATGTAGTCTGGCTACTAAACTAATGCCGGTAGCCACTTGCACACATCCAAGCTTGGAAAGAGATGAGAAGGACCAGCTCTCGTCTTCCCACCATCACACTTGGAAACATACAGGGGCCTGAAAGTGTCCAGAACATGCGGTATGTGTATACTCTTTCTTTCCTTAGAGTGCGAGCACTGAGTATGGACTTGTCAGTAGGATAATACACAGGCTGCTTAGCTTTAGGGGTGCCAGGTGTCATAGGAGCCTTTTGAATAGAGCTGCCTTAAGGTCCATGAAATTAAGAAAGCTGTCTCAGGGAGAAAACCTGGTAGGGGTGGACAAGCTCAGAGATAGGAGAATCCTAGCCTCAGATGCTTTGTTGTCTCAAATGAACTTCCAGTCCCTTTCGAGCTATCCGGACCTTGCACTATGAGATTTTCTGTTACTTGCAGCTGAATGAAATCGGACTGATGTATAGGAATTCAATAATTATTCTTTAAATGGTTTAATGAATAAGAAAACATATAATATTCAGCCATTTATAATGGTGAATCAGAGCTGTAAGATGACAGATTTATTATGATTTCACTTATGTATATGTTTTAGGTGTGTATGTATACTAGGTCTGTTCAGAAAGTATCCATCCATGTAATACAAAAAATAGAGACATTTACTGAAGAAGATACAAGATACAAGAAACATTGTATATAGGACAGTGACACCTCAGTCCCCTTCACAGTAGGCACCTTGGGACCTCACTTCCAATTGCCATCAGCTGCCTAGTCATATTTTCCCGAATCTTATCAACAGTCTGAAATCTCTTCTCTTTCAAAGGTGATTTTAGTTTGGGGAAAAGCCAGAAGTCACAGGGTACTAAATCTGGGCTATAGGGGGGCTGAGTCACCTGGGTGACTTGGTGTTTCACCAAAAGACTGCATGAGATGTACATGAGTGGGTGCATTGTTTTGATGAAGCTGCTGATCACCATTTGCCCGTAGCTGTGGCTTTCCAAATTACTCAAATAGTTTCCACGAAGGAAAGGCCAAACTCAACACGAAATTTGATGCAGATTCGTTGCTCTACTTGCTCACTCATTTCGAGTATTATAGCTACACAGGACACATGCTTACTGATCAGTATCTACTGCCCCCACTGACTGGTACAGTGAAGTTTTCATTGTTCACACATGCACATTCCAGTTCACTCTCCTTGGCTGCCAAGTTACTTTGATGTTGCACAAACTGTTCTCATTATATTAACAATGGCTGGACTTTTTCCGGCCAGACCTCGTATTTAGTACATGGCCAGAATATGTACATATGTATGTATGTGTTCACCTTTTTTCATCCAGTACAGTACTTTACTGCTAGCAAAAACTTGATTCAATAATAAAATACTAAAATACTGATTCAGAGGATTAATCTAAGAAGAATAGGTTTAGGTCCTCTTATCAACCACTGAGTTCACCCCAAATTTCAGCTTTTCCAGCCTGCAGAGAACACCTTTATCTTTAAGACCCTGGATATTTATTTCAAGTCCTCTACCCAAAATCTTCCTCAAAACTGTCATCTTATTTTGCATTCTCTCTGCCAGTGATCATTAAATGCTTCAGGAAGTACTTACTTCTTTCCCTAATCCACTGAGATTTGTGCTTGCCAGGGCCATTTCTGGTGATGGGTCTGCACACTTTTGGTCTCTACATCCAGCTACCCCCCAGTAGTCTCTCTATGCTTCTGCAACTCTCCATTCTTGGGTCTTAATTCTTAGTGCCTAACTTGCATTCAATTGTGGTTTTAACATAGCTGTCATTAAGGATTTAAGCACATCCCAGGAAGTACAATGCAGACAAGAACTTAACACTGTGGTAGTAGTCACTGATCTAGGTCCCAGGTTTCTTCAGGGAGCGCCCCCTACTGGCTATGTTTCTTCTGAGGCTCTGCAGGTTGTATCTGTGTATGTGTGTGTTGGGGTTGTGGGGGCAGTTTCTCTTCCCCAAAAAGAACAGTCCTCTTTAGGTTTTCCCTTCTTTTCCTTCTTCACCGGACCACATCAGAACTCCAAAGTTTTCTGTGCTTAGCCTAAGCCAAAAGGAAGGAAAGAATCAATGCAAATAGTCCAACAAATAAACTAGAACAAAAAAAACCCATAATTGTCCTCAGGCCATTAGGCCTCAAACAAAGACTGGTTTTTTATATCATGGCACAGATAGATTAAGGATTTGGTCTGAAACATTTGTATTTAGGTACTGCATTGCTATGGACTTTCCTCTATGATCCCTTTTCCTTTGTTGAACAAATATTTATTGAGTGTATTTTGAACACACTCTTCCAAGTATTTGAGTGAGTGTGGTAAATAACAGATACATCCCCTGTACTCACAGAACTTACATTCTTAAAATTAAAAAGCTCAACACATTAATTCCTTCTAGACAAGTTAGGTAGCCAAAGAATCGGGACCAGTTTTTGCTCTAAAATGCAGAAACTATTCACCATCTTTTTAATAGCAACTTCCAGCTTCCTTGCTCAGATTCAGACACACTCTCTAGAGTTAGAAATAGTTCCTTGCTACATTACTAATGAAGAATGTTTGTGGGGTAAATCTCTGAATTTTGTCAGTAAAAATGTTTAGTCTGAGTGAAGTATTTTTCCAATTTCTAGTGAAAGGTCTAAGGACAGAATGCCTCAGAACCACCTAGGCGGGTACGTACACACATACACCATGGGTATACCATGTACACACACCACATACACAAGCCATCCCATTCCCTCTCCTCTTCCCGACCCCCAACACAATAGAGCCCTACTGTTGAAGTTTCAAAAGACAGTCTTAGCCATAGGTGGTGGTGGGCGGGGGCATGCAGCTAGAGGCAGGGACTCTGTTATATTCAAAAAGTGATGGAAAATCATAGTCATCTATCAGATATGATCATAAATCTACTAGAGAGCTCAGTTGATAGGGAATTTGGAGAAGATGATTAGAAGGATAATGACTATGTTCTTTATGGTAATCTGTGGGGCATGGTGAACTAATGCCCCCTTGAGATCCTGTGTCTCCATAGGCTGCCCACCCTGAACGATAACTCAGATATAATTACCATTCCCATCCCAAATATGGAGCCTTGCTTGCCTTCCCCAGACCATATGCACATGGTAAGTGTCCTTTCTCTGAAGGCCCAGGAAAATCTGATATATAATACAGCAGAAGAATTTCAGAAGTTGTGATTTTTATGTAAATTGCATATTCCTAAATTTGCCCAAATGTAAGCTGTTATAGGTCTTTCCTTCAAATCTCCAGTTGGTATTTCTTCCCTGTCTTTGGGAAAAACCAACTATGGACACAGGAAGAAAAGTTTCCACCCCTTGATACTTTCTCTTTGCCAAGCAAATTCCAGGGCCTGGGGGTTTGTCTGGATTCTAATAAGGTTCCTCCTGCCCGGGCTCTAGTCCCAAAGAAGGAGAGAGAGTCTGATTTTCCAACAAGAGCCCAAAAAGCAAGCGCACATTGCCAAAATTGGGGCCTTATTTTTTGCCCCGGAGACAACATATTAAGAAAGTGCAGCCCTGTTGTATACAAGTCTTGGCTCAAATTCTTGGCCTAAAAATAACCCAGGCATGACTGTGTTGTGGAGCATCTGATTCTTTTCTGGGCCTGGCTTATTTCAGGAGTCACCTCGTTAGCTGGGCTATCTTAGCAATCCTGATGATGGCATCAGCTCTAGTTAAATTACTTTTTATGCTTCTAATTAAAAATGTTTTAATGACAATGTATTTCAATGTACAGAATATAACAGATGGTTATTTTTCCATCACCGAGCTCTTACAGTCCTTAGAGTTTGCCCTCTTTTTCTTATGAAAAAATTGTAGCTATAGCTAAGGAAACTATCTCCAGCCTTTCCATTTCCTTAGTCCTAGCAAGAGCCACTATTCCAAACACAGTTTGTTATTTTCACTATGTTATATATTCATAAACAGTATCTAAATTTGTTTGTGTCTTAGAACTTAAATAATAATCAGTAAGGTCAAATTTAATTAGATCTCCACAGATTTTGATCAATATATTTTAAAAACATGTTTCACTTAAAAAGTCTCTTTTAATTAAAAGTAGCAGAATGTTTTTTATTTTTTTGCATCATATAGAGTACTGTACATTCAGTTTAATGGGACTAGACAATATTAAGGATATCCATTTTCTAAAATAAATGAATCACAAATAATAGCATATTTGTGTATTTAAAAACAGTTGGATGTGAGGGGGGAAATTTTATCCTCAAAAAACAGTGAAGAAAGGAAGTGTACCTTGCTGTGTGGGTAAAGAACTAACTGACGGCAGTGTTGAGACATGACGGTAGCTGAAAACAGTGGGAGGGAAGTGCTTCACCAGAAAGTGCCTCATAAGTTAGCACGTATGGATTTGAGTTTGGGAAACCCAAAATGCATGTTTGGGAAAATGCATCATCATGGAGCACTTCCAGTTGCTTCATATTATTAGATTGCAAAACATGACGTGGCATAAATTTGCACATAAAGTCTTCACTTTGCCACTGGGAAAATTTTATTACTATGAGACATATGAGCATTCTGAACATATAAAAAGTGGATAAAGTAAGGAATGCTACAATAATTAGGAAATACTTGCATAAAAAGTAAGATACTTGACCAGTGGCTGGACTTTATTGTTTCCTCTTAATATTTTAACTGATTTTAAAATTTGTGTGTAATCCTTGTACAAAATGTAGAAGATACAGAAAATTATGAAGAAGAAATAAATTGCTCACAAGTTTTTCATTCCAAAATTAACCACCATTAATAGTTTTTAAGTTGACATATTATGAATGTTCACTTATATGATTAGTCTTTTGCAACTTCATTTCCTTTTGTAGTTTTAAAATGATAAAATATATGATTATTATAAAAAATTTAAGCAACCCACACATACACATACATTAAAAAGTGTGTTTTTGACTACCACTTCCCATGCAAATTTCATTCCACTGATTCAAGCCTTGTTTTGTACTCTTACAGATGAAATCTATGCAAACATTTCAAAACAATGATTATCCTATTCTATTCTGTTTTTTATATTTTTTTCACTTAATAATTATGGTGAATTGTTACATTAATAACCCCCAATGAATTGTGCTTCCTGGAATTCACACTCTTTTTTTGTACTATTGTTTCACACTGTGCCTGGCCTTGGTCCTGTTTAGCAAGCTTGGTGCAAGCAGAGGCTTGATAATTTTGCACAGTCGGGCTTGCCCTTGCAGCTCAGTTCTTCTGAGAACCCAGGTACTGTGTTTCAAGGAAGCTGATATGTTTTTAACATCATATTTAACACTGAAGCAAATGTTTTAATATACAAATTTTTATGCATACCTCTGAATATGTCTTCAGAGTAAATTTCTAGATAGCTCTGAATCAAAGACTAGTGAGTTTTTAAGACTTTTGATAGATTTTGCCAAATTGCTCTCAAGAGGAGTTCTGTATTTTTCAGAATGGGCATACCAAAGGTAAGAAAGATCACATTTAACCACTGAAATCAGCTTGGATTGGGCCTGATTACCTTAGCTAATTACTTTGGTCAAGGAAATGGAACATAATTATGGACAAAAACTTAATTTCTTTTAATGCCTGCTGGAATAAGGATTCACCTAGAATCATGCATTGTTGGAGCTGAAATACCTATGTAAAAAGTTGAGAAAAAGATTGTGAATTTGACCTCTTTGAAAACAATTTTTTAGTATGTAGTTTAGTTGAAGACGCACATACCTTTGAGTTAGAAACTTCACTTCTAAGCGTAGCCCAGGGAAACTCTCATGTGAACACTGGCATAAAAGCGTTTAGAACAGTATTATTTGTGATGGCAAAGCAATCCATTTGCCAATAGGAAAATGGTTATATATTGGTACAATGGAATCATGTGGTGGAAATGTTATTACAGATCCTGCTATAGTGAATGTCACAAACAATGATCATCAAAAAGAAAAGGAAAGAAAAATAACTGCAAAGTCTTCATATTGTATGAAACCATTTACATTTAGTTTTGGAAACATAGAAAGATTGTGATATATGTTATTTAAGAATGCATATAGATGGAGTAAAAGTGTAAAAAATGTGGAAATAAGCATCAGATTCAGATGCTGTGAGGACATGAGGGGCGTGTGATTAGGGATCCATCCTCAGACTTCTAAAGTTTTGGTAACATGTTAATTTTTTTTGTTTTCATGAATATATTAATTAATGTTTATCACATAGGATGGCATATCTTGACTTTGGATAAAGGCAAAGTTTTAGACATCTCAGTGTCTTCAGCATATTTTATGCAAATAGTTGTTAAGAATAAAAATTCTAATTTCAAGTGAAGAAAATTTATGACGTGCGTCTTGAGTTGCAGTTTAATCACTGTATACCCAGGAAGGTATCGACAGTTGTTCCGTGGAAGCTGTTAAAAGTGCTGTCCAAGGTTAAATGAAATTGCAGTTTATCAAAGCAGCATCGAGAAAATAAGGGAATCTGTTCATGGCTCTTGATTAATGCCAAGCGTGATCAACACATTAAGCTCTACATCATGTGGGTAATTTAACACATCGTTGTGCCTGCTGTCTGCTTCGACTGTGCACAGCCCTGAGTTTCCGTTGTGCCTCTGATGCCACTGAGTTCTACACAGAAGTGTCCCCCTTATTTCTTTGCTGTACATTTTCCATCATGCATGCTTATTTCTTTAAACACATTAAGCATTTCATATAAATTTTTAAATATGTTTTGGGACAAAAATGTATCTTGGCTTTTTAATGGGTTTCCTTCACAATATATGTAAAACTTACAAGGATACTTTCCTCCTTTTGAAATTTTCCTATTCCCTATTCATATTTATGTCTTAAAATATTACATGATTAATGCACTATTTCTTAAGCTGGGAAGTGAGTACCTGGCTCTGTGTAGCATTATTTCACATACATTTCATGTGTCTTAAATAGCTGACACACACATTTTTTAAAGGCTGCGTTGTGGTGCTGGGCAAGCAGGAGGTGGTAGGTGTTTCTTCAGTGGTGTAATAGTTCCTTGTGCTGCAACGGGAAAAATAAAGGTGCTGGCTGGGACATCCCCTGGCCTACGTACAGTCAGTCCTTTTGTGTCTAGTCCCCGCTGACTGGTAGAGGAACCCCCAGTATTTTGGAAACATTTAGAATATCAGAAAGGTTTTCCAGTGGATAGGGCCTTTTCTCACTTCCTTTAAAGTACTTCCTATTATCTCTGTATCATGACAATGCATTTTTGGCTCAACTGGGAAAGTAATTTATGGCTTATATTTTTACCATTTCCTCATATTTATATAGAGAAATGAGAGAAGATAGTATGGTGTAATGGGGACAGCATGTACTGTGAAACCAAACCACCTTTTAAAATCAGATCCTAGCTTCTGCCCCTGCCAACTCTATCAGCTCGGACAAGGGGTAAATCACTCAACTTTCCTGATTCGTTGTGAGACTCAAATAAGAGGCCCTTTATAAAGTGCCCGACACATTGGGGCTCAGTCATGTCCTGTTTTTCTCTTAAGGATTCTATAATTTCTGAATCGTTTTAATGATATCTGCATAGATACAATTGAGTGATTGTATTAAAATAACAGATTGAAAGTCATACACCAGAACTTGTTTTTTTCCTGGCTCAATATTAAAATGGTGGGCTGGAAGAGTCAGTTAGGCTACCCTGATCTTACTGTTGGGTGAGGTGATTCTCACCAAAGCTAAGGACTTTCCCCTCGATGGAGCTGCCCAGTGCAGGGGTCTTTATGGTAGAACAGATAAGAATACGTGTATTTATGTCTTCTACTTGTAACTTGGTATTTATGGTGAACATTTTCTTTTAATTGGAAAAATCATAGCATTTACATGCATCGGAGTTTTAGAGTTTCAGTGGTCTTTAGAGGCCATTCTAAGCCTGCCGTTGCTACTGTTTGTTGTCTCTTCTCCTCCATGGTTTCTCCTCCACGGTTTTTCAGGACCTGCCACTGGGAGGGTGAATCTGGGACCTGCTCACCAACACACTTGATTGATTCATCTCCAACAACGATGTCCTTTTCCTGCCTCCCTGCTCTTAACTGTGAGGTTTGTAGAGACTTCATTTTTTGTTATCATCATCACTGTCTGTTCCTCTTCCTCGTGTTGCTATGGTTTTAAGATCTTAGGAAAGAAAAGCTTCTCTTCTCTGGGAAGAATTTAGACTCTGCTTCCCTGATCTTAGCCCCTTCAGCTTCTGCATCACAGTATGGTCCCCCTTGTGCTGTTCTGCTTTGACCCCATTATAAAAATTGTTTGATTTTCATTGCCTCTTGTAGGAAGAACTAGAGAAACAGAAGTTTGATAGAACATAAACAAGGTTAAGCTTCTTTTGTCTTAGCAATTTGAATGGCAGTGAGGTCGAATTAACTGGCCTTTTACCTGGGCAGGGCACACCAACGAAGCAGTTGCGGCTCTAAAGCGCTCCAACCAGCTGAGATAAGGCAGGCGAAAAAGCACCGAAAAGCAAGACACCAATCAGATAAACAAAATTCCATTATTTTGATTTAGTTTCCAAAAATTCTGGAGGGCTAACTCAATTCTATTTGGCTTAGAAACAAAGGAAATATATGCTCACATCTCATAGCACACATTTTTTTCCATTTTTGTACCCTTTGGTTAGAATATCATCTGTGATCTGTGGTTTCAGTCTTCCTTGTTATTCTTTACATTTTATTTGATTAGCTAATTCTGTGCCTTCTGTTATGGTAAAAGTTCCAGAAAAGGAAAAATCATCAGATGAAATGAAAGCAAAATGGAAAGAAAGAATGACCATACATGGCCCATTCAACAAAGTAATGACTAAAAGTTCCACATGTTTGATTTCAGAAAATAATTAGTTACACATAAATACATTTAAAAAATTGAAGATCACTGTCTTAAGCACATTAGAGGAAATATTTGTTAAATATGTTTTGAATACATGTGCCTTTTTCACACTGTAAACTTTGATGAATTTTTTTATAACTTAAGGGAATATTTATGAATTTAAGTTTCTGTCTAGGCATTCCTGTAGCGTAGGCACTACACTAAATGGGCTGGGATGGTCATGGTTTTAGAACTGAGGTATACTTTTCATAGATCTTCTCTTTCTCCTTAGCTTTCTGTCCAATATTTATCAATATTTCCCAATTTGCAGAGACTTAAATGAGACATGGAACACATGTAACAAATGTGCCAGATACAGTGAGGGACTCAGTAAATGCTCGTTTCTGAGAAGTTGTTTACAATTAGATGTAGAGTAAAAGTTAACAGGTTGATCTTGAGAGTTATTTTATGCGTAAATTATATTATGATACATGGATTTTTTGATATTTATTTTGCTTTAAGAAATAAATTGCTTACTTTTTTAGTAAGTAAATGGGTGAAAGACAGAGGATAGTATTCTACACTGAATCATAACAAAATTTTTACACTAGACTTCCCTAAACAATAGAAGCCTGTGTGACAACTTCAGATTCAGATTCAGAAAACTCACTGTCATAGTCACTTTCTGTTAATGCAAAAAGTGTGTAGTTCAGACGAGGGAACTTGGGATCAATTCGATGTTTCATGTGATTCAAGGAAAAAGGAAATACTCATCGCCAATTAAGGAATGAGTTAGAGTTGAGAGTCCAGGAATTAGAGTTATGTAATTTTATGTGTTGTTTTAATTGGAATTCCATTTCTAAGTCTGTAATCATTTGCGGGGGAAGTTAATCATCCAGCAGAGGAAGAGAAATGGACAAAATGTCTAATTGTAAGGGAATGAGTAAATTTATGATATATAGACACATGTCATATATTGAAGTTAGCCTATTTTAGACTAATATTTACTAAAAGGAAATGCTTATGCTGAAATAAAAAGTGGAAAAAGGTAAAACTCCTATATGGGTTTAGATATCAATTTACAAATATGAAAATATGCATATGCATGGAAAAATAAAAATCAAGCAAAATAGTAGATAATAATGGATGGTGAAATTACTAGAGATTTTAATACTTTATGTTTATTTCACAAATGTTCTGGTATATTATTATATATTTATCATATCTAATATATCCTAATACATGTGTACCAAATATTTAATATATATATAAATTAGATATATACATGTACTATTGAGAGGCTGCTGTAAATGAATAGGCAGCTGACATCCACATAATACTGCCTCTACAATTGCCACTGCTTTTACTACTAATCATAACTAACATTCACACAGTTACTCTTCTAGCCACTCGCATATGTTAACTCACTCAACCCTTCCAACAACCTGTTGGAGACAGTATTTCATGCTTGCTTGCACTGCTCCCCACCTTTCTGGGAATGCCAAGAATGCAGGGCCCTGATACCTTTTTACACAAGTCACTTCTCAGGACTGTGTTTGTAGTGAGAACCTTGGAAGATGAGGTAGTATCTTGCCCTGGATCAAAGAATAGGCTTGCTTACAGACTGCTGTAAGGCATCAACTTCCCCAGGTCCAGTGTTGCTCTTCTGTAACACAGTTCTTGTGCACTGTGTGTGTAGGCATTTGCCTAGAAAAACCTGTGGGGCCACTAGGAACTTAGGTTCAGGGAATTGACACAGCAATGCTGGTGCTGTGGCTACTGCTTTTGTTGTAATTAAATCTTTAGTCTCTGATCCAGGAGTCTTGTGCCTTCCGTCAGTATACATGGAATTTGGCAAGTTGATTTACGAGCTTGCAAGTAAGGTAAAATCTGAGCCTCTTTGTAGTCCTTACAAAATCCCATTACTATCCCCATTATATAGATGAGGAAAGAGAGACTCGGAGAAGTAAAGTAACTGGTTCGAGTTAATATAGCTAGTAAGTGGTTGAGTCAGGTGTGAACCTAGTAGATGGGGTCCAGTATACAGATTCTTAATTAAGACAGACCAACTTTATAGCAGCTGGAACTTGGTACCTTGAGAGGGCAAATGTCTACCAGCTGTTCCCATGCAGCTGACAATCCTGCAAAACAAGGCTGAAGGGTTCCTAAGAGTTGCCATATGATGACGCTTTCTGCATCTGAAAATGTAAGAACGTGGCAAATTGTTGCTGTGAGAACCTGAGGAAGTAAGTCCTAGGTCCCATAAGATAAACTAAATGTAAAAACAAATGAGTGGGTTTTTTAAAAGCAGGAACTATTGTACCTTCATAATTTGCCTTATTGTATGTTTGCTATTTGTACTCTCTTTGTCAACGACTAGAAGAAACCTTCCACAAAGAAATGATGTCCTTATGTTTGCACATCGTCACTGTCAATTATCTTGTTTACCAAAAATGGAAGTGGGTCTCCTTATCACTTCAAAGCAGTTACCAGGTTCCATTTTCAGAGCTCCACTCGGAATGAATCTCTAGTTGCATTTGAATCCGGGACTGCTGCTTTGTACAGTCCTGAGGGCACAACTCATACACACACAACATGAATGGGTCCCTTCGAGAGCTGTGTGATGTAGGCTATTATTTAGCCTTTGACACAGTTCACAAAGAGGGACAACATTGGCAATGAACTTAGAAAAACAGTGCAGGTAAAAATCTAGTTTTTACTTGATGTCATCTTGACTTTGAGATGAAAGGATTTGGGTAGAAAGCACACCAGAGTGATCCCTGTCTCGGATTTCTTTCACCATGCCTCTGATTTTCAAATTAAAATTTTTCATATGATATAAGCTATTCTTATTAAATATTACAGGAAGATGTTGATTCACTTGCTCTGGAAAAGGGTTGAGATGCTACATTTTTAACAGGTTCCCAGGTGATGTCACTGCCACCGATTCAAGGAACCCACGTGGAATAGCAAGATCAATATCTCACAAACTTTTCCAGGTAAGAATCACCTGGACAGCTAATGTTTAAAAATGCTCTCAGGCTCCACCTTTAGAGATTCCAATATTAGGTGGCTTTGGGGGATGCTAAGGCTCCCCAAAAGTAACCTAAGTGAGTTATCAGGAAAGTGTGAATATGGCCTTCTAAATCCGTGGTTCCTAAATATGGCTGTGCTTATTAAAACAAACAAACAAACAAACAAACAAACACACACAAAAAACAGTGAGGCCTGTAACCAGCAATGAGACCCAGCTAGTTCTCTGCTGGGGCCCTAAGAAATTGTTAACTCCATGAGGGCAGGGACCAAAATTGTTTTTTTCCTCATTGCTTTATGTCAAGCACTCAGCACAGTGTCTGACAAAGCGAGTACTCATAAAATATTTTCCAATTGCCTTATTTTGGACTCCCCACAGTCTAGCCCTGGATTAGTCAGTGGTCTTGTGATTTCAAGTGACAAAAACTCATCTTAAACCAGCTTATGCCAAAAAGGGAATTTTGGGTTAACAAAACAGGACAGTCTAAATTTGTTCTGATTCCACAGGCTTAGGTGGATTCAAATGATCAAACAATATTATCAGATATCAAATTTTCCTTTCTCCTTTCCTCCTTCTCTCCCCCTCTCCCTCTCTCCTTTCCTTCCTTCCTTCCTCCCTTCCTTCCACCTCTACTCTTTCTTTCTACTTTAACTCTGATTTCCTCTATATTTTCAGTATAACTCTCTATGTGAGAGAAGATGTCCAGGGCCATTTCCAATTCTCCATGGTCCTTAAATCTTCAATATCAATGGCAGAGGGAGTCTCCCTGTCAGGGTCAACAAAACCCTAGAGAGCAGTCAAAAGCACTCATTCAATAGTGATACAGGTGGTGTTCTAATCCCCTACATGCCTCACCTTAAAAGTTATCAATGTGCCTTGGATTAATTCTATACAGACCATGTGCACTGAGGAAGATTAAATGGAAAAGTGAGTGGGGGCGGAGGGAGGGGGCAGCAAATCATTTAAAGCTGGGAGGTGTTGTTGTTCAGGCAGGTATATGTCCAACACAGGCTCAAATCTGTATTTTTAGTCTCATCATTTGACTCAGTGGAGTATGACCCACCCTGAACTAGCAATAGCTCCTCACTTAGCACTTTTGTGTTGAATATTTGAATGATTTTTCCTATTCTTCTTAAGATGAAGACCACAGTTCTCTTAATGTAATCCTTAATGTAATCTTAATGCATTTTTCTAACTCTGTGGTCTCATCTTCAAAGTCTGCATTCCTTCTAACACCAGGTTTGTTGCCCCTTTCTGCTTCCGTTGCTTGCTCCTACTTGTCCTTCAACCTTTGGAAAAAGAATCACTCAAGGAGGCATGTCTGACCTCCACAACCAGGTCAGTTTCTTATATTAGAAGCTTTGGTAACACTGGAGAGGGAGTCTCTCCTGTGTGTAATGATCAAAGGTGTGATTTTACATTTGTTCCTGATCCTTTTAATTAATATCTATAATCTCTGTGCAGTCTTTTCCATATTATAGTATTTCTTATGCCCAGCATAATACGTGGCATACAGTAGGCACTCAATAAGTGTTTGTTGAATAAAGGAACAAATAAATGAATGAAGCTGGACCACCAGAAGACTGGGTACCAGGGTGGTTTGTGGTTAGCCCCTTACAGAATGACTTTCATGGAGAGCATTTTAATGTTATTCTCTTATCAAAAGCCCATGAAATCCATTAACTGTGTTTCCTATAAGGCTGATGATGGAAATTTTTTCCGTATTACTCAGTTTTCTATACATCAACTAATGAAAACGAATATATTTTTCATCCTGTTTTCGAATCACTTTGCTTTCCCACAGAAAGTAATCTGTTTTCTTTCTTTCTTTTTTTTTGTAACTCAACAGTTAGGGATACGGTCTAAATCCATTATGTTCAGAATTGAAGCACACACAACAGAGCTCCTGGGAGAACTGGCAGCTGATGACGTGCAGCTAAGACCCTTCCCACCCACCCCCAGTTTCTTTCTGCTGAAGACAGCCACCCGGCCCAACATTATTCCTCTTTCCAGAAACAGGCTGTATCAATGATGGCCTAGTTTGGAGGCATCTGGGGGAGAGGTATAAAGACTTGTGTTATCTGGGCGAAACAACTCTGCAGAACCACCCCAGCTTCAGTGCTCCCCATGGGGGAGCCCTTGCTCTTTGGCTTCATAGCGCGACTGCTCTCTCTGCCCATTGGACTTTCCTCACTCCTCCATAGGAGCTAATCCCAAGAGCCCTCCCTGATAAATTTCCTGAATCAAAATCTTGGCCAAGAAGTCTCCTTCCTAGAGAACCTGTCTTATGATCTTCCCTTTTTCCAAAATGAGAATTGAGTGGTTATATTCCTCTTTTACTTTGATTAGAAACTCAGAAACTAAAGGAGTAAAGGTGGTTTATATGATCTACATATTAATAGATTTGGCCTATGTTGTCTGTTTGCAAGACTGTATGTCTATATTCTCTTTTTTCTTATTATATAGTTATTATTACTGAGCTTACTATAACTTCAAGGTGTCCCAACTCCTTTGGTGAACTGGGAAGGGTTTCAATGGGCAAACAAACCAAATAAATAAGAATATAGTTTGGGAGGCACAATAAATATTAAGCACAGAGATTTAGGTTTACCCAGGATTTGTTGAAATTTCTTGCACTAAAGGGAGATAGATATGCTCACATATCGGGTATGTTGGTTGTTTTCCTTCCACTGTTCTGCCATGAGGGTACAGTTATAATTGTTTGAAGTAGAAGTTAACTGGAAGAAAAGGAGTCAATGCACTTGTCTTTTCCATAAAATTTACTGCCTAGGAAGGAAGCTGGGAGAAAAGAAAAGCTAGCTGTGAAATGGGAAAGTGAGGAGACAGATAGCCTATGGTTCACTCAACCTTCCACATTTTCTTCCTTGTAGACACTTGTTCTCCAATAACCTTTGTCATGGTGTCTCAGTACTGTTCTACTTCAACCCAGTTATCTCCTGAGAAGTGAAGTGATATGTAATGTTAGGTTGCTTTTAGAAAGTGGAGATGACTCTGCTTCTCAGTTCCTCATTTTGCTGTAACCAGTTACTAGAAGCTGAAATAGCATGAAAATTAAATAACAGACACATTCACTAATATGTCATTCAAAGTATGTATACTTGAATCTCATAGATTCATTGTTTTTAGCAAGTACAAAGCATAGCTTCTTTCTAAAAAAGACTTTATTTATTTATTTATATAGAGAGGGCAGGGGAGGAAGAGAGGGAGAGAATTGTTAATGTTTGGCTGTCTCTCTCATACCCCCAACTGGGCACTTGGCCTGCAACCCAGGCAGGTGCCCTTATTGGGAATTGAACCAGTGACCCTTTGGTTTGCAGGCTGGTGCTCAATCTGCTGAGCCACAGCTGGCAGAGCAGAAAGCATAACTCCTGACAACTGTGTGTTGGTGTGGGTAAGTGAAATGTATGCTCTGCTAACATTTTTTTTTTTAAGATTTTATTTATTTATTTATTTTTAGAGGGGAAGGAGAGAGGGAGAGAAACATCAATGTATGGTTGTCTTTTGTGCGTCCCCTGCTGGTAGTTAGCCTGCAAGGAACAGGCCTGCAACCCAGGCATGTGCCCTGACTGGGAATCGAACCTTGATCATCTGGTTTGCAGGTCGGCGCTCAATCCACTGAGCTACGCCAGCCAGGGCGCTCTGCTAACATTTTTGATAGACTACTTTTTGTGCCCATATCAAAGACACTTGGATTTTCTTATCCCTTATTTGTTTTTTTTTTTAAGATTTTATTTATTTTTAGAGAGAGGGGAAGGGGGGGAGAGAAACATCAATGTGTGGTTGTTTTTCACATGCCCCCTACTGGGGACCTGGCCCACAACCCAGGCATATGCCAAACTGAGAATCAAACCAGAGACCCTTTGATTCTCAGGCCCATACTCAATCCATTGAGCCATACTAACCAGGGCCTATGTCCTTATTTAAAACTTCATCTCAAAAAATGAAATCGGGTGCACTTACTTTTTTGACCATGGTGGGGGAAATACCAGAATCTCTTTTTTTCTTGCAATGAATGTCTTTCTTGAGAATACTACATCCCTTGAAAAGGGTACCCTTTACATATCCAAGGAGCTCTGAATCTAGTGCATTTCCCACCAACGGCAAATTCCTTCTTGTAACCATGAGTGTTCATATGATGTTTGATGTAGACCTCTAAGATCATTATAACTTGAATACTTAGTTTGGTAGTATCTCAATGTCCCAACAGATAAAAGAGATGGAATTAATAAAACTCAGAAATTATTCCATCTGCTGACTTGTTTATTACTCTATATCATGAAAACAAATGAAAATCTCTTTATAAAAATAAGAAAAAAGTATAGTTAAAATTTTAACTGTCAGGCATGAAAAGAATTTATCCTTCAAAACAGATGATCTATATACTCTGGTTTCTCTTCAGATCATATAAATCTTTCACCTTTTACAAAGTAGAGCCGATCTAATAAGTCAGCAAAATGCTAACTCATAAAAAGTCTGTTTTAAAATCAGTTTATGTCACCCTGGCTGGTGTGGCTCAATGGATTGAGCACTGGCCTGTGAATCAAAAGATCACAGGTTCAATTCCTGGTTAGGGCACATGCCTGGGTTGCAGGGCTATGCAAGAGGCAACTGATTGATGTATCTCTTGCACATTGAGGTTTCTGTCTCTCTCTTTGTCTGTCTCTCTTCCCCTCTTTCTAAAAATAAATGAAATCTTTAAAAATATTAGTTCATTCTGGTAATCATCCTAAGTAATGTGGCTTCTTTTAGAGGTAAAAGATTAAAAAGAGCTTTGGGAAATTAAGATAGTTACTTAGCATAATTAAGATTGTATTCAGAAACATGACTTAGGGAAATTTATTTTTATGTAACAACATCATTTTACCCCCTAGGAAGATAACAGAGAAAAGTGACAGTAAAAGTGACCTCCTTAACCCAATTATATCTTCAAAAAAAAACCACTATCTCATCTTACAGTTTATCTATAAAATCACTAAGTAGACTTACAAATAGAGGATGAGAAAGCAACAAGAAAGAACTTAGAACAGCGATTTTTCAACTGGTGTGCTGTGGCACATTGGTATGCTGCAAGAGGCACACTGGTGTGCCACAAGAATATTTAAAACATGCAATATCTGACTATTTAGTCAGGGGCACTGACCTCTTTTCCCTGAGATTGTAAAAAAAAAAAGGCAACACAAAATAGCCATTTAGTGTGAATGAATAAAAATTTTACCTAATTTTTGTTAGATCAGCAAAAAAATATATTATTTGGTTTGTCACAGATTTTAGTAAATAGTTTATTTGTGCCATGAAATGAAAAATGTTGAAAATTACTGACTTATAAAAATGTCACCTGAATGTGACATGATTTCAATTAAAAAGGACTACAATGGATAATGATACTAACTAATTTCGCAGATTAGAAGGTCTAATTTTACAGATTAGAAGCACAGTTCTCCTTAAGACTGTTACCATTGGTATTTAGCTGGGAAAGGGGAGCAATTGGTATTAGACACTGAGTTTAATAAACTGAGAAGCAGGAACCTGTTTGCTTCACTGGGAAGCTACAGGTTCACACCCTAGGGGATTACAGCATTTTGGGGGGTGGGGTGCACAGGGAGAGGTGCTGGACCATAGGAGCCTGTCAGTCTAACTGGGAGACAAACCTTATCCCTAGCCTGCAAAAACTTGGAAAGTTGATTGGTCATTTTGAGCAAGCATCTGGTCTGTCCCAAGCCCAAGTGCCTGGCTATAACCCCAGGGCAACAAAGAAATTTTCCCTTTATTGTGACCTGCATTTGCAGGGTGCACACACCTGCTCTCTTCATGGCCATGTGTTCCATGGCTGAGAAACTCCACACACAGGCTCCAGATGGAGCCTGAAGTGGACTGCAGCTGGAAATACATGCTAAGCTAGTCAGATGTTAGACTAGACTGTAATGGAGCAGAAACACTGGGTAGTGGCTTCCTCCAGCCCTACTGAAGACAAGATTGGACTTTTTCCATGGTGAAATGGAGGGAGGTGGGATATTGGGAAGTCAGTAGGTGAATCCCCTTAATTGTACATCATCAACAAACCATACCAAGAAGCCACATCCCCCCCTTGTGAGTCTAATGGCATTCTTTTCCATTAGATACTGCAAGAACCCCATTTCTATGGATAACAAGACTGCTCTCATTTGAGACACCAGCTACAAGGGGGCTTTGGGCCAGTTTCACTTCTGGTCAACTAGCAACAAATTCAGGGGGTCCCATTATCCCCTCAGGTAGGACAGTTTTCTAGACTGACTCACAGAATTCAGGAGATATAGTTATGATTATAGTTTTATTATAGTGAAGGATAAACAGCACATCCAGCCCAAGGGAAAGATGCATAGAGCAAAGCCTGGGAGGGTTTCAAACATGAAGCATCAGTGTCCTCATCCTATGGAGTCAGGACATGTTACCTTCCTAGTACATCAGTGCATGACAATATATGTAGCGCCAACCCTGGATGTTCACCCCATGGGAAACTCCATTTTTTCATAAGGGTTTCATGTAGGTGGGATCAATGAAATCATTGGCCACATGATTGAACTCAACCTCCAATGTCCTCCTCCTCAGAGGTTGAGCAGATATCATGTGGCTCAAAGCCTTAACCCTCTAATCATGTGGTTGGTCTTTCTGGAAGGGCCAGCCCCCATCCTGAGTCATCTCTGTAGCAGAAGCATCAAAAGGACTACCATTTGTCACCTCCTTAGCATAAACTCACGGGTTGGTTCCAAAGGCCCCGCATGAATAGCAATCAATATTCAGTGTCCACGGACAATGGCCATAATAACTCATTTTTTTTTGTTTTTTTTAATATATTTTATTGATTATACCATTACAGTTGTTCTATTCCCCCCCTTCATTCCCCTCCACCCACACACTCCCTCCCCACCCATTCTCCCCCCCTTAGTTTATAACCACATGTCTCAATTTCTTTAGATTCTATATTTCCCCCACTATTCTCCCCCTCCCCCCTATCTATTTTCTACCTACCATCTATGCTATTTTCTGTGCCTTCTCCCCCCTTCTCCCCCTCCCACCCCCCTGTTTCTAACCCTCCATGTGTTCTTCATTTCTATGGTTCCACTCCTGATCTGGCTGTCCTCTTGGTTTGCTTTTGTTTTAGGTGTGGTTGTTAATAACTGTGTGTTTGCTGTCCTTTCACTGTTAATATTTTTCATCATCTCTTTCCTATATAAGTCCCTTTAGCATTTCATATAATAAGGGCTTGGTGATGATGAACTCCTTGAACTTGACCTTATCTGAGAAGCACTTTATCTGTCCTTCCCTTCTAAATGAAAGTTTGGCTGGATAAAGCAATCTTGGCTGTAGGTCTTTGGATTTCATGACTTGGAATACTTCTTTCCAGCCCCTTCTTGCCTGTAAGGTCTCTTTTGAGAAATCCGCTGACAGTCTGATGGGTACTCCTTTGTAGGTGACTGTCCCCTTATCCCTTGCTGCTTCTAGGATTCTCTCCTTCATTTTAGTCTTGGCTAATGTAATTATGATGTGCCTTGGTGTGTTCCTTCTTGGGTCCAACTTCTTTGGCACTCTCTGAGCTTCCTGGATTTCCTGAAAGTCTATTTCCTTTGCCAGATTGAGGAAGTTCTCCTTTATTATTTGTTCAAATACGTTTTCCACTCATGGCTGTTTCTTTCCCCCTTCTGGTACCCCTATAATTTGGATGTTGGAACGTTTAAAGATGTCCTGGAGGTTCCTAAGCCTCTCCTCATTTTTTTGAATTCTCATTTCTTCATTCCTTTCTGGTTGGAATGCTTCGTTCTTCCTTCTGGTCCATTCCATTGATTTGAGTCCCAGTTTCCTTTCCATCGCTATTGGTTTCCTGGACATCTCCCTTCATTTCAAGTAGTTTAGCCTTCATACGTTCCTCTAATTTGTGACTGTACTCTACCAATTCTGTGAGCATCCTGATAAATAGTGTCTTAAATTGGGCTTCTGAGAGGCTAGCAATCTGTTGGTCGCTTAGAGTTATTGGCTCTGGGACTTTGAGTTCTTCTTGCACCATCTTTTGGGATGTTCGTGCCTGTTAAGTAGCAGGATTGGAGCCCTAGGTTTTCACCAGAGCAGGGCAACTCAGTCGCTGGGTTGTGATGCTGTATGTGGGGGCGGGGTCAAAGAGGGACAATGGCTCCCCCCTGGGGCCTGCTGCTGCGACCCCCACCAACACCGCAGCCACCACCGTCACCAGGCCCACGCACCTCACTCCACTGCACGCGAGTGTGCCACCACTGTCAGCCCTCCACCACTGGGTTCGCCCCCTGGGGCCTGTGTGGTCTGTCTCACTGTGCGCGAATGTGCGACCTTGGTCAGTCTGCCCCGCACCCCGACTGATTCCGGGCTGCCTGAGCTCCTAGGTCTGTCCTGCCCGACCCAGCTCCGCTGCTGGCTCCACCTCTCTTACCCTCCTCGTTGAACGGTTCGTAGCTGTCTGATTTCCGTATAATTCCGTTTTCTGGTCTCTGGGTGTGTCTTAGTTCTCCAAAACTTTTGTTGTATGCAAACTTGGTTGTGGGAGAAGGCACAGTGTTTCCACCTATGCCTCCATCTTGGCGGAAGTCCATAATAACTCATTATTAAACAAAGGGAACCAAAACATTACAGGAGAGTGGCCATGTAGAGACAAGAAGGTGAAAATGTGATATTGCACTTTAATTTTTAGATTATTTGTATAATTATAATTATATAAGTTATTCTGGGGCTCAAATGCCATTTGTGAGTAATGAGTCCAACTACAAGGTGAAGATACTACTGAGCATTTATCACATTGACTTGTAGCAAATGAATTTTTAAGAGCTCTTTTGTTTTTGTGAGTGTCAAGTATCCAACATCCATTTTTATTTTACAAAGAGGGACATAAACTGCCAGGACAGCACCAAGTACTGATGGTGTTAGATGACTTCATGTGATATAGAACATGGCAATTTTTTGGTAAATATAAAAAAACCCTTTCATTTTGGTTCAAAATCAACTTCATTGTGTAGGTAATTTGATTTTTCAGAAGGAAGTCAAGATTAAAATTCTGACTTACTTTGTGTTAACATTTTGTACAAGACCTATAGTCCATTGGGAGTTACTAAAAAAAACTAATGTATTCCAATTTATTATTTTTTTAAAGATTTTATTTATTTCTTTTTAGAGAGAAGGAAGGGAGGGAGAAAGAGAAGGAGAGAAACATCAATGTGTGGTTGCCTCTCATGCGGCCCCCACTGGGGACCTGGCCCGCAAACAGGCATGTGCCCTGACTGGGAATCAAACTGCAACCCCTTAGTTTGCAGCCTGTGCTCAATCCACTGAGCTACACCAGCCAGGGTTCCAATTTATTATTAAGACAATAATATCCACTGAGTTTTGTATTTAAATATTTATTATTAAATATATGTGTAATGCTAATTTCTTTTTCTCTAATAACCCACTCTACAACAGATGACATTTTAAGGGTTTGATGTTGCTGGAGAAGAAAAATAACAGGATTTTTTGCCTGGTTCTAGCTTTACATTTTAGGATTTTTCATTTTCTTACCTAATGATTTTCAAAATGTCAGGCTGTACTAATCTTAGTTAATTTACCAGAAAAGATAATAATGCTATTCTTGAATAATTTTGTAAAGCCTTAGCACACTGGGTCTGAAAACAAGTTTTGAACTTTAGTTTTTTTTTTACATGCAAATGTTTTTTTATTTTCTAAAGGTAATAATTTCCTCAGGTGTTTCTAGTTTTCATAAAGGTTCTTCCACCTGAAGAATCCCTAAAATAATTTTTTTCTCAAATGTATTCTCGAAGATGACTTCAAGAAAGGCATACCATTTAAAGAAAAATAAAGTAAAATATAGAATTAGATCTGATTCTCTCACTGGAAAAATCACTTGAATTACTAACTGTGTAAGAGTTCATTCCACTTTTTTTCTTCCCTTCCCTTCCTCCTTTGCTTTCTTATTTTCATCCATATGCTGAGAGAGGTTTTGAATTTACATTTTAGGAGCTTCCCTGCCTGGTTTCAGAAGCTGTAACCCCCTCAATGCCTAAGGCCAAGTGAACAACTTTGGGACCATAAGCCACTAAGGAGACAAAGCCTATCTCCTTGGAAGGGGCACCACCTCTGCTCCTTTTACTTCATCTTGCTTGGCCCCAGGCAGAAGACTGGTTAGCCAATGATGGGTAAGATTCCTCAAGGGAGGGATAACCTAAGATAGGCATGATCACAGGGTGCCCCAGGGAAGGACTTGGGGGGGCTACAGAAAAAGGGGTGATGGACCCTCACCCCTTGGCTTTGACATAGCCTGAGTCCTCATTCTGTCTGCAAGAAGTCTCCTAATCTTTTAGCTGCCTGACTTAAGCCTGAAACTATACTGAAGGTGAGTGCAGAATCTGTGCTGGAAAGGGTGGGTTCCCTAGGGCAATCAGGCCTAAGAAAGAATGCATAAAATCCTGTGAAACCTGCTTTGCTAATACCCTCAATTTAAATGATAAGAGTCCAAGCAGGAAGTGAGTTTGTTCCTTAAATTTTGTGGCCCTTTAACTATCTGACCCTGACTTGGAATAAGCCCTGAGAGTTCTTTGAATATTATCTATTGTTTACATTTCTGCCTGACAATGATTGGCGAGCTTTATGCCTATACCCTGTATTCCTGTGCAAATTGAATCCAATAAAAACTCGTTAAGCCAAGGGTAGAGGTGCTCTCCCCTTGAGAGAGAAGCTGTGCTGTCCTTTTTCTTCCAGGGGACTCAGTACTCTGTGTGAATTTGTCCTGTATCTCATCCATAATGCCATTGACACTGTGGGCTGGTGTCCACATCGTTTACAGATAAAGGCTTTCTTCCTGCTAGTCATTTACAGTTATTTAAAATGCTGCTAATATTCTATTTAAAGTTGACTCCTTGTAATGTTAACTTTCAGCACTTTTTGAAAAAAAAATTCTCTTAGGATCCTAGAATAAAAAGTAATGAAGCTTTTTATTTTTGTGTGTTAACATACTTCCAGAAGCTTAGCAAAATGCTTTATAATGCAGCTATGTAATAATTAAATTCAGCATATTCTACTATTCATAGCCTCAGTATGCAGCCCTAGGAAATTTAGA
Source organism: Sturnira hondurensis (assembly GCF_014824575.4). Classification (NCBI taxonomy): domain Eukaryota; kingdom Metazoa; phylum Chordata; class Mammalia; order Chiroptera; family Phyllostomidae; genus Sturnira; species Sturnira hondurensis. The sequence goes on along the minus strand of NW_028090623.1, from coordinate 9,182 downwards.
AAGTGTGTGGGTATTGAGCCAAGCTCCTTGTGAAAGTCTTTCTCACTCTGTTCTTTCTTGTCATCAAGTAGTGTGGAAGCAGTAGCTGGATGGAGACCTGGAGAAGGGCCAGTTTGATAAATGGGAAGGCCATGGGAGATCAAGGCCTTCCCTAATCACCACTGCAGAACAGAAAACAGTCTTCTTTGGTATTTTCCCAGCCAAGATTAATAGCTTCGTTCATATTCTACTTCCACATGTTTAGAAATAATGCTCCCCCCCAGCCAGTATATTATGTCAATTAGATATCCTCTTATAAAGGATCTGATTAGTGAAATGACACTAAGGTAATAATGATTGATTAGAGCCAATATGTTTTTACTGAGAAAGATATTGTAACTTTGAGATGATGCTTTGATTCAAAGGAACAAACGTTTAATAAAAGAACTTTATGAAGGCAGAAGAGATGATACTTTTTCCAGATGACTTGGTTATAACCTTGCCAACACAAGAAACTAATACAAAATTCTTAGAATTAAAAAGTAGATTGAATATAATAGAAATTTTAAAAAATCAGTATCCTTCTTATATACAATTTATATCAGTTAAAAGATAATGAAGATATAGTGAAAGATTTTAATCTCATCTTGTGGTACACATAAACTAATTACTAAAATTCTACAGCACAGCAAAAATACATTTTTGACAATCAGACAAGAATAGGTATAATTTTGATTCATTTTGGCTGTTACCATTTTTTTTTTAATTTAAAAATCTAAAGGAAAAAGATCAGTGCTCCTGACTAAATAGTTTAAAAATTCTTATGGCACACCAATTGAAAATCACCGCCTTATTGAATAGAAAAAAAAAGAAAGCCTTTTAGCATATACAGTGATAATCCTCCAAAACATTTCTTTGACCTATGACTTAAGCTACAACATTGTATTTAGAGGTATAAAAGAAGAGTTGAGTTTGCAGATATGCACAGGAAGAATGTATTTATTTATAAAGAAGTCACTTCTTACTAAATTAATTTTTGAAATTTTGATATAATTCTTAATAGTATTTCTTTCTTGAGTGAGCTTGAGACTTGATGCAAAATTCTGAAGAATAATATAAAATGGAGTTATTTGCCCTGAAATGCATAATCATTGTGATTAAAATATTGCAAGAGTAGATTAACAGAGTGATAGGTAATCACCTTAGAATAAATAGAATGAGAGGATGGATCATTTTAATAATTATTTACACTTCATTCAGAGCAATCACAAGGGACTCATTCCTGAAGATTTCCCATAATTCAACAAATCTTTCAACATGAATCCTGACTAATAACATTTCTTTTTACCAATTGGACCAACAGCTGTCAACCTCCATCTCAATTTTCTGGGCCTCTCCATAATATACTTCCCCCATCCTCCTCCCTTATTATTAGGCTGCTGACAACAGGTTCACCCCAGGAGGTGGCTGGAAGTGCTGGAGAATTACCACTGAGATCAGCAGCTTTCCTTGATACTGAGATCAGCAGCTTTCCTTGATGGAATTGCTGCATAAACTGACTCAGGAATGTACTTCAACATACTGAAAGCTATGTATGACAAGCCAACAGCACTGAGAAGATGAAAGCCTATCATCTAAGATTGGGAACAAGACAAGGATGCCCACCATTGCCATGTCTATTCATCACAGTACTATTGGAAGCCCTAACCAGAACAATTAGATAAGGAAAAGAAAAGGCATCCAAATGGAGGAGAAGATATAAAACTATCATTATTTGCAGATAAGAACCAACAATGTTCCTTAAAATATTGTTGGAATAAACAAATTTAATGAAGTTATAGGATGCAAAATCAATACATAGAAATTTGCTTTGTTTTCATATGTTAATAATAAACTATCAGAAAGAGGAATAAAGAAAACAATCTCATTTACAATTGCATCAAAATACCTAGGAATAAATTTCACCAAGGAGGTGAAAGACCTGTATACTGCGAACTATAAGACATCAGTGAATAAACTGAAGAAGACAGAAATAAGTGGAAAGATATTTCTTGTTCATGGATTGAATTAATATTGTTAAAGTGCCCATGCTACCCAAGGCACTCTACAGAATCAGTGCAATTCCTATCAAAATTCTACTGGCATTATTCAAAGAAACAGAACAAATAACCTTAAAATTTATATGAAGCCACAGAAGTCTCTGAATAGTCAAAACAATTTTGAGAAAGATGGACAAAGCTGGAGGCACCATGCTCCTTGATTGCAAACTCTACTGCAAGGATATAGTAAGTAGTTTTGATAAAGGGCAATAAGACACAATATTTATATTATGGACTTTAGAGACAGAAATGGATAAATTCATTGGTTTAAGATTTGACTATATTTCTAGCTGTGTAACGTTGTTGGAACTAATTAACCATGATGAGTCTTCATTTTCTTACCTGTTTAAAGGAGATAGCATATATTTACTCATAAAATTGTTTTGAGTATTAAGAGATTATTTAGATAAAGTATTTTTACAGAGTGCCTGGAAAATGGGAAGAGTTCAATGAAATTTAATTCTAAGAATTATCTTTATAATTGGCTTACATCTTTTATAAATAATGAATCCTTACAATATTTTTTAAAGAAGATGAATGTCATAGAGAAATAAACAGACATAAATAATTTAAAAAAGAGATTAAAGTCAGTAAGTGCTAGGCATTTACTGTAAGTTCTTTACATTCATTCACATTATTTTAATAAAATAACCCTATAAGACAAGCACCATTATTATTTTCATTTTAACGGGATGAAGAAACTGAACCACAGGGAGGTTAAGAAACTTTCCTGTGATCACATGTCTAGTATTATCATATTTATTTCTCAAAGAGTTTCAGTATATAATGAGAGGAGCTTTCTCAGAGGTCACAGAACAGAAGGACTCAGAAAGTGAACTAAGATCATCAAAGCTTATGATTTATTCAATCAACATAAAACAAAGAGTGAGAAAAACAAGAGAAAAGATATGATATAGGTTAGTTAACATACTTAGGAAAGAGCAGAGAGTTAGAAGGACCAGATATGTGGATTTTATGTTATACAATGTTGTTGCTATGTCTTATTTTTCTCTCTGCCTTACCAGCATTCCCCACCACCAGTGTGATTACAAGGACCTGATCTGAGAGCAGGCAAAAAAATCAGGCAATGGAAAGTGCCTGGAGTCAGTAAATGCTTGTGCTATAGAAGAGACACAGGGGCAGGGATGCCTGGCCACAGCTGTAGCTTGCCCATTAGCTTCCTGAGCAGTTGTAGATTTCATCTGCATACCTCACATAGAGGACATGTGAGCCAGAATGGCTGTCACTAATGGGTGGGGAAAATCAAAATCTCATAAATACTGAATATCTCATGAATATCTTATATTTCTTTTTTTTTCAAATGTATATTTTATTTATTTTAAGATTTTATTTATTCTAGAGGGGAAGGGAAGGAGAGAGAGAGAGAGAGAGAGAGAGAGAGAGAGAGAGAGAGAGAGAGAAACATCAATGTATGGTTGCCTCTCATCCGTCCCCTGCCGGGAACTGGGAACCGGGAACTGGCCTGCAACCCAGGCATGTGCCCTGACTGGGAATCAAACCGCGATTGTGTGGTTCGCAGGCCTGCGCTCAATCCACTGAGCTACACCAGCCAGGGCTTATATTTCTTTACCTCATAAATATTTAATAGAGAATGAATTTATGGTGTCTTATTGCCATATCAATATTTGCTACCTTTGGTCTTCTGTCCTCACCTATGTTTATCACATAAGCTGTTTTTACTTTATTGATGTCTAAGGTACCTCACTGCTTACTAACTTATTATCTATGCATAACATATTATGAGTTTCTCCTGTGTCTCACAAGCTACTTTTATATTTAGTATCTATATTAAATATTTCTTATGAGTTTCCTGATTCCATTTGCACCTCTTGTCTTCTGTAGAACTGATTATTCTTAAATAATATGGTAAACGTATTTTACAAAGGGGAGGGCGTGAAAAGCAACAGAGAGGGGTCAGGGGACACAGAGGAAAGACTTCAGTGTGCCTCGGAGATTGCTTCCTCAGTGTGGTGTGACTGCAGGCGCTGGCAAAGGGTGAACAAACTACAGTACTCATCTTTCTTCTGGCTACTTCTTATATTTTCTCTCAGCTCAGATACTATGGATTTTCTATATTGGTTTTCATGGATGATTTACAGAAGAAATCTTGAAGACTTTTCACATAGCAGTAGACGCTAAAAACATGCCTTTTAGAAATTGTTTTATGCTGTTTGTTCTTCTCCCTTCACATTTTTACCAGATCTAATAAATATTTACTTTAGGTTGACAAGGATTAACTAGAAAAACATACCAAAAATCAAGGATAGAAGAAAGGGGAATACACAGATTTTCTTAGGCAGATAGCTCCTAAATTATTCAAGGGGCAATTAAGACTTGCACACAGAATTTGATTGTGGGTAACACATTAAGAAACTATGATTCAATAAGTATTCTCACCTGTAATTCCTACTGCAGTTGATTTTTGTTTGTAGTTCAAATTATACATTTGATTTTGACCATTAAGTGCTGTAAATTCCAACTGAACTTTTAATTAGCTGAATTCCAATATAAGGGAGAAAAATCCCCACTATCATTTACAGTATAAGACTTCCTTCATTGTTTTTCATCTTGGATCATGGAAATCACCAAATTTTTACTGCTGTCTGTTTAAGATTCTGATCCAGGGATTGGTGGTGGGGGGCTGGGCAGGGAGTAGTGCTAATCCACCATTTGGCCATTTCTGTTTACCCAGGTACTCTGTACTATGTCTGCCACATTAAGGTGAATAAATTTCAAGAAGGAATTTGCAGTTCTTTACCCAGATAATTCAGTCATCATCTCGAGACTTATGAAAGCCAAACCTGAAAATATCTAAAAGCATAGGTGGCAAAATGCTTCCATGAAAACAGGTGCCAGCTGTGTCACAGGAAATTCTCACAGCACCAGAAGTTGCGCTGTTCAGAGACCCCATACAGTTTTCATTCTAAAAGCTGGCTTTAACCAACGTGCTTTTTATTTTTAATTTTTAATGAAAACCAGTTTTCTGTATGTAACTGGGTTTTCTATTCAGAGGTGAGAAAATACTCAAAGTGATTTTTACAAATTATTTCATAACTGTTTGAAACTGGTTATGTAAAACTATGCAAAATAATACTAAATTAATGTTAGTTATGTGTTTATGTAGTCATATATTATAGTATCTGTATACTGAGTAGCACTTTTTCAGTGTTGGAAGGAAGTTGAATGTGTGTGTCTGGGGTAGTGGACTACCAAGAAATAGGGATTTCAACACAAGAAAGAATAATTGTATCCAGGGTGTTATTTGTAATTTAAATTTAGAGATGTCAAATAGATTTATTTTTGTATCTCCACAAAGCTTAACACATGTTTCACACAAGGTACTTCTGAGCATTCATTGATTCAAGAAGTATAACATATTATCTTATTCTTTTACCTGTATTTTTATAAAAGATATTCAGAGAAACAGGACATTGTCTTCATCTTTGCAGTTCCATAAAAAACAAAACAAAACAAAACAAACCAAAACAAATGAGCACAATATTTCAGAATTCTTATAAGAGCAGTAAGGGTGGGAGGAGGAGGATTGTCTATGAGCATAACATTACTGGAATCTCCCCAGAACTAGAACAATGGACTCCCTGTGTTATTGTATTAGGAGAAAAATACCAGTTACAGTACTCAAATATGTGTCCCCATACTTTTTCACATTGACTCTTATTTCTATTCACCAATCCCCAGCAATTTTGCCTTCTTCTTGACATGGCTTCTTGCTAATAAAAATGGACTGGAAGAGTGCTCAAGTCCAAATCATTGGCCTATGAAGAGGGAATTTAGATAACTGGAGAAAGGTTCATGGGGGAGGTAGAATTAAGTTAGACCTTGAAGGGAGATAGAGATCCAGATAGGTGAAGGGAAAAGAGCATTTGTGGCTCAAAGGATGAACATCAGATAATGAGGTATCACTGCGTAGGTTTTGTTATTGCACCTTGTGCAAAATATGGTTGAATATGTAGAGTGAGATTATATGGTAGAGTATCTTTAAAAGTAGCTAGGTTGCCCTGGCTGGTGTAGCTCAGTGGATCGAGCATGGGCCTGTGAAGCAAAGGGTCGCCGGTTTGATTCCCAGTCAGGGCACATATCTGGGTTGCAGGCCAGTTCTCTAGTAGGGGACACATGAGAGGCAACCACACACTGATGTTTCTCTCCCACTCTTTCTCCTTCCCTTCCCCTCTCTCTAAAAATAAATAAATAAAATATTTTAAAAGTAACTAGGTTAATTCAACACTTAAGAAATCAATGAGTGTAAATCATATCAACAAACTAAAAAATGATCATCAGTAGATGCGGTAAAGACATCTGAAAAACTTCAACATCCATTATTTCATTATCTCAGCAAATGAGGAGCAGAAGGCAATTTTCTCAACTTGATAAAAGACATACATATAAAAGCTAATAGCTAATAACCTAATAATGAAAGACTGAATGCCTTTACTCAAAATTGGAAACAATGCAAAGTGTCTGCTCTCATCATTGCTATTCAACATTGTACTGGAGGTCCTAGCCAGAGCAATAGGGTAAGACAAAAAATAAAAGCTATACATATTGAAAAGGAGAAATAATATTTTTATTTATGGGTGACATGCTTGTCTAAATATAAAATCCTCAAAAGTCTATGAAAAAGCTGCTAAAACTAATAAGTGGGTTTAGCAAGGTCACAAGATAAAAGGTTAATACACAACAGTTAATCATATTTCTCTGTATTGACAGTGGAAAATTAAAAATTTAAATGAATAAAACAGTATTCTTAAAATTACATTAAAATGTAAAATACATAGGGATAAATCTAAATATGTGCAATATTTGTATGATGAAAGATATAAATCATTAGTGGGAGAAATCAAAGAGTGTCTGAATAAATGGAGATGTATCTTGTTATGAACCAGAGGAATTAAGATTATTAAGATGCTGATTCTCCCCAAATAGATCGATATTCAATAGAGTCCTAATCAAAATCTCAGCAAGTTTTTTAATAGAAACTAAACAACTTATTTTAAAATGTATATAGAAAGGCAAAATACCTAGAATAACCAAAGAAATGAAAAACAAAGCTGGAGAATTCATAGTACCTGATTTCAAGATTTATACTATAAAGCTGGCATAATAAGGCCAGTGCAATACTGGCATGAAGATAGATAAATAGATCAATGGAATAGAATAGAGTCTAGAAATAGAATCATGCACATGTAGTCAATTTATTATTCTTTTTACAAAGGTGCCAAATTTATTTAACAGAGAAAGAATAGTCTTTCTAAGAAATAATGCTGAAACAATTAGACTTTCAAAAATTGAACTCAGACAATATTTTTTAAAAACTCAAAAATGGCCATGGCTGGTGTGGCTCAGTGGATTGAGTGCCAGCCTGCAAAGAAAGGGTCATCAATTTGATTCCCAGTCAGGGCATGTGCTTGGGTTGTGGGCCAGGTCCCCAGTAGGGGGAGTGTGAGAGGCAATCATATATTGATGTTCGTTTCTCTCTCTCTCTCCTTCCCTCTCTGTCTAAAAATAAAAAATAAAATCTTTTTAAAAATTCTAAAAAAATGGATCATATATCTAAAAGTAAAACCTAAATTTATAAAACGTCCAGAAGGAAACATAGGGAAAAAAATCCATTGATTTTTCACTAGGCCAAGATTTCCTAGCTATGACACCAAAAACATGAATCATAAGGAAAAAAATAGACAAATTGGACTGCATAAAATACAAATTATTATTTTTCTTGAAGAATTCTATGAATAAAATGCAAAAACAAGTGAAAAGCTGGGATGAAACACTTGAAGAATACCTGTGCTGTAAAGGACTTACACACAAAGTACATAAAGAACTCATTAACCCAATAACAAGAAGACAGATAATTCATTTTAAAAACTACAAGGAGCTGAACAGACATTTTACCAAAGTAAAGGCATGAATGGTATGTTAGTTCTGTTATTCGTAACAACTTACTAAATGGTGGCTTAAAATAATGATAAACATTTATCTCATAGATTTTGTAGGTGAGGACATCAGAAGCAGCTTAACTGGGGTGGTTCTGGTTTTCACTGGAATTGTAGCCAAGATGTTGGTTGGGACTGCAGTCCTCTAAAACCCCAGCTGGGGCTGAGGATTTGCCTTCGAAATGGCTCACTCATGTTGCTCTCAAGTTGATGCTGGCTACTGTCCGGAGACCTGAATTCTTCATCATGTGGCTCTCTCTGCATGGGTTTTTGAATGTTCTCATTGCAAGGCAGCTGCTTTGCCTCAAAGTGAGTGAGCCAAGACAGATCAAGGAGGAAGCAGCAATGGCTTTTATGAATTAGCCTTGGAAGTCACACACCATCATTTCTATGGTATTCTGTTACACAGCCCTATGAAATTTGGGACCTAGTTACAGAAAGGTGTGAATACCAGTTTTAGAGATTAATTCGGGGTTATACTCACCACTACAGATAGCAGAGAACTTCCACATCTTTAGTCAGTAGGGAAGTGCAAACTGAAGCCACAGAGCAGCAAACACCTACCAGAATGGCTCTTCTAAACTTGACACTAGTTTTAAAGATTCAGTGCAGCTGGGACACTCATATATTGCAGATGGAAATGTAAAAAGGTACAGCCAATTTGCAAAAACAGTTTGATAAAGTTTACCATACACTTAGCATTAACCTAACAATTTTACTCCTAAGTATTTAAATGAGAAATAAGACATGTCTGCAAAGGCCTTTATGAAAATGCTTATAGCAGTGTGGGGGAGCTTTGCCTGCAGAGCCCTCGACTGCCACAGATGAGAATAAGTCTACTAAGACATGATCTGCTTGGGGAGGGCATAGTTAAAAAGGCAAGAGGTACTGTAGAAAGAATGATGAACTTGGAACTGGAAGAACTAAACTTCTGATATTTCTATTTCATTGAGGTTCTGACTTCTCTAAAATCATGTAGTTGGGTTATGTTTGGATTCTGTGATTTTTCATAGTGAGAATTTAATTTAAACAGTGTTAGACTTTTTCAGTAAATGACTTGAAAGGGAGCCAAATGCAGTGTCTTTGCTTGTTCCTTTTTGGGGGGAATATCATGGCAGTAGGTATGGGG